>NW_019640882.1:0-26184 GCF_000599845.2 Trichogramma pretiosum | reverse complement strand
AGCCAATTATTTAGATATGAAAGATTTGTTAGATTTGGTAACCCAAAGAATAGGCGGACATTTTAAAAAAAAAGCAGTAGACGTACTGAAGAAGACTTCAGAAATATTGATGCCAAAGTAGAGAAGCTCATCCACCCTCTGCTTCTGATGATGACAATGCCTTTTTTTTCAAAATTAGACGAAATAGTTTTAATTAAGTAAGAGGCCTAGTTATAAATACTTATTGTTCATAATAAAAATTACTCAATGAAGCAGATATTTAACTATAAAATAACAAAATTTAATTAACACTACCGCTGTCACCTCACTCGCTAAGCTCGCTAGGTATTTTAGATGTTTTTTGAGAAATATCTGATTTCGTTTTAAAAGAAAGGAAGTAAGTACTATAATATTTTTGCATATTATATAGGGTGTCACAAAAATATGAAAACCTCCTACAAACGGGTTAAGGACGTGGAGGAAAAAAATCTAAAACCTCATATCTTTCTCGCAGCGGTTATCACACAAGATAACTGTGGATATTTTTCTATTTTATAACGTACATATATGAGCAATTCTTTAAATAAAGCGCATTTTTGGAGGTAGAATCGCGGCAAATTTTTTTTTTCAACCTACGTGGATCTAGGACGTAGGTTTCTAGGACCCCCGGGAAATGTTTTTGGGGGTCCTAGAAACATGTAACCACATAGGAAACATATTGAAATTTCAATAGTGCTTACTTTTATAGCTATTTTTAAAAATGAAAACTATTATTAAAGACGAAAAGTTATACAAAAATTATATAATTTTTCGTCCTCTAAATCACAAAAGTAGCTATAAAAGTAAGCACTATTGAAATTTCAATGGTTCCTACGTGGCTACATGTTCCTAGGACCCCCAAAAACATTTTCCGGGGGTCCGTATCCGCGTATAGGTTGAAAAAAAAAATTTGCCGCAACCCTACCTCCAAAAATGCGTTTTACTTAAAGAATTGCTCATATACTCGTACATGTGAGCGCGCAGAGGCCTCGTCTAGCTTCGTCCGCAGATTTCCCACTTTCCGTCTCTCTTTCGCGCGGTGCGTCTCGTGGGCGCTTACTTTGTGCCTCGCACGCGCCCGTCGTCTTTTTCCGTTACGCTGCACGTTTGATGCGTCTTTCGAGACGATCGTCGTCGTCGTCGTCGTCGTCGTCTTTTTCGGTCCGAGCAATTAAACCCAGCGAATGGTCAGCCACCGACTCGCACGCTAGCGTGTGTGTCTTCGTGCCTTTGAAGCGCGTGGCGCAAAAATCGAATCTCTTCCTCTCGCTGCAACTACTACTACTACTACCACCACCACCACCACTACCACTGCTGACGAATGAGAGGGCCCCGGAGATTGGAAAAAGTTTCATTTGTCCTTTGTAAGACGAAGGGAAGAAAGAAAAAAAAAAAGAAAGGAGAGCGAGCCTTTCGCGACGTTACTGCTCGAGAGTAATATAAGATTTTTTTTTATTGCCTCTCTTACGCTCGAGTACGCGCTAACGATTTTCTTATATACTCCTTTTCATTTTTTTTCTCTCTCTCTCTCTCTATCTTTCCTCCTTCTTTTTTTTACTCGCGTAAACTCAACTTTTCTTGATTAGCAATTTGCACAGAGCAGAGAGCTGTAGCCTGCCACTTTTTTGAACCGTATATATAACTTTTCTTATACCGGCCGCTGCTGCTCTTTTATCGTCGCGCGCGCGCGCACGTAAAATAGCGTATAGGTCTTCACCCTTGGATGCGGTGAGCTGCTGTATCGTAATATACCTACCTGTAAGCAACTTTTACAGCCGCACTTTTCCCACACCTTTAATGGCACTTATTTGGTATTCAAATTTTTTAAATGCACCAACCCAAAGATTTACCGCACGGCCGCGTCGCGAGTGTGTGTAATTGCTTCTTCTTCTTCTTTTTTTTTTTTATCGTTCCTACGTGCGAGTGTCTATAATATAAGATCGTAAGGACGATGATTGAACGCGCGTCACTTCGTGCGTGCGGCGGCGCGGCAGGAAACAATAAAACAATTCGTTGATTCGCTCAGAGACGTGTATTAAATAAAAGTTTGCTTCGCCTTCATGTTTTTTTTTGGTTGCTGTTGCTTTTCTCTACCCCTCTTGAACGTTCGACGTCTGACGGCTGTCTGTGCGCGCGCGCGCGAAATGAGTTTCGAATTGGCGAAATATGACATTTATCGGGAAGTAAAATTTTCCTCCCGTGGCACACATTTATATTTTATCTCGTACGCTCGAGGTACGTTCGTTCCGGAGATCGTACGAAATATACGAGATGCAACCGCGGGTAGAAAAGATCGATACATTCGCGGCGCGCTGTAACAAATCGAAGGGCCGGGTATGTATCTAACGTCGGAATAAGAGGGTAAATGAAAGCTCCTCCGCGAGAGATGTGTGTGTTTNGGGGGGGGGGGGGGGGGGGGGATTATATTGCCCCGAAATTCCTGTGGGTAATTCTCGAACGGTAAGCATCGGCAGCAACGCGTGCCTCCGCGCGCGAGAAGATATTGCAGCCAGCTTCTTTGTTCTCTTTACAACACGTGCTCGCGGAGAAAGAAAGTTTTTCCTTTTTTTTTTTCGTGCTATACAGCGAGTAAAAAAAAATTGTAAAGTCTGCGGGGCTGCTTTTCGATACGAGAAGAAAAGTAAAAAAAAAAAAAGGAAGAAGAAACAAATTGAAAAAGGAAAACGGGGTTATGTCTAAATTTCTCGCCCGAAACTTTTATTCCGGTCTCATACGCGAAGATCGGAGGGGTGGTTGCGCTCGGGCTAGCTCGCCGAGGAGGGCGCGCAGCCAAAGGGAAAGGCTGATTTCGCTTGATTTTGCTCTTTTTATTTATTTTATTTTTTCTTTCTCTCTCTCTCTCTCTTTCCTCATACATCGGAGCTGCTGTGTATATATATAGAAAACGGATAAAGGTTGAAAGGCACGCGCCGTACACAGAAAGAGAGTATAGTTCGGTACAAAAGTGTGTGTGTGTGTGTGTGTGTGTGTGTGTAGTACACCGATACAATTTCACACGACAAACAAGGCACATAAATAAAACATTCCGCCACGCTTGATAAAAGATGTAATCAGAAAGTTGTTTCGATTTTTCCCCCGGTTCTCTCTTCTATACATACCATAGATTGGACTGTACAGCTACGAAGCTGGTCCGGTAATACGGTCGTATGTAGCGCGAACTCGAGTATGTATTTTTTTTCCTCACCCCGCCTCGCGCGAGACTGCTTGTAATAATAGAGATCGAATTTGTCAGGATACGAAAAGAGAGCGAGAGAGAAAAAAATGTATGCGTTCGAGGCGAAGGAAAAAAAAATCGATTGCTCGAAAAACGATACAGGACGTATTTTCGATTTAGCCACTTAAGAACTTCATTTTCCCTCGGCATCGCTCTCCAGCTCGCTCCTGCAGAAATCCATTTACCCTTGCTTATCTCGCGCGCGCGAGTGTAATACAGAAATCACTTTCAATCAATTTTCACACCAACACACACACACTTACACAACGTATACCTCGTGATCGTTGCGTTGGCTCGCTCGCTCGCGACGAAAATTCATACGCGTAATCGATAAAGTTTTTTTTATTTATAAGCTAGAAATAAATTGCTGCGCGTGTAGCAGCGCTATATACGGCGACTTCGGAGACGACGACGAAAAGCAACTCGCGCGCAGGATAATCTCTCCTGGGAAAATCCGGGCACGAGTCTCTTCGACACGTTTACACGTTTTCTCTTTCTTTTCGCCGATGTACATAAAACCCGCCACGCGTACAAAAGAGCCGGAAAATAAGCTGACTTGTTCGAGGAGTATTTTTTTCGTTGCGGTAAACACAAAAGCTCGCAACGCTGTACCTGTATATACGTGTACACGCACACCCACATTCATATATGTATACGTGTAACGCGCGCCGGAGCTTATCAGCGACTATTACTTCGCTCGCTGCGGCGGGAAATTCTTTATATGCTTTTTCACCCGGGCTTTACACGGCAATGTACATTTTGGTCGCTCGCGCTAAAGAGAGAGAGAGAGAGAGAGAAAACAGAGAGCTGCTCGCGCAAAATTCCGCACGCCGCCGCCGCCGCCGCCACGGACTTTTCAAAGTTTTTCGGGTTTCGAGCTTGCGAGCGGCACTGAAATCCTCTCTCTCTCTCTCTCTATATATATATATAATATACGTAAGCGAGAAAAATACGAGAGCCAAGTTGGTAGATATATGCGTTACGTGGCTGGCACGGCGCGAGCAACTTTAACGGCGGTATACGGGTCGGATTACTCGCCCGCGAGTCATTTTGCAAGAGTCGCGCGGACGTTTACGGATCTTTATTTCTTTTCTTTTTACCTATACTTACCGTCGCGCGCGACCCATCGTTCCAGAATTTACGGGCCGGGGACGAATGTGTAATTTAAAGACACAAAACGAGTTTTGGGGTGGTGCTTTTTATGAATGTTTTTTTCACAAAAATAGAACTCATTTTTGAAATCGATAGTAAAGTACAAAGAAAAGTGGAAAGTATTCAAACAAGGAACCTTTCTTATCCGAGACGTTAGTGAAAAGTCTGACTATGTTCTTTATAAAAGACAATCCTGCATCTTTCAACTGCGCGTTTTCAGAGAGATCGTAAGGCGTAATAACTCAAGACTCATAATGTAATAATAATGTAACTTTTCCTTGTAATTTTAATACAATTATTCATGTAACTTCAATGTAATTTTTTTTCATGTAATCTTAGTGCAATTTTTTCAGGTAATTTTAATATAATCCATTCATGTAAATTTATGTAATTTTTCCATATGGAACTGTTTTATGTATGTATCCACACTCTATATGTATACAGAACGCTTAAATGCTCAATAAAGTCAGTGTAAATGTCTCGCATGAGGCCTAAACACTTTAATATAAAAAAAAAAAAAAAAAAACTGCGCGTTTTCCAGAAATCGGCTGTGCGCCATCTTGCGTTCGTCATCGGTATCGATCATTGGCTCGTTGTGTATCTTGACATTGAAAATAAACTCAATAGTTTTTGCTCTTCCTTCAAGTGAATTATTTCACTGTTGTGGCACATATATATTTTCTATAAACAAAATATCACTATGAATTAATAAATATTGAGTCATTTTTAAATATGGCCAATTTACGATGATTTGATTCAAATCACGATTTTGTGATTGATTGTCATTCTTTGGGTTGTGTAAGTCTGCAACATCAACTCCTCAATTTTTTAACTTTTATTCTTAATATTTTCATAGAATTGAAAAAGAATGATTTTCTTTTTCTTATCTAGTAGCTTTGACGTTATATGAAACACACCCGCACTCATCTTGGACAAGTAATAACGAATCTTTCTTCATTCTTTGATTTGCTTCTTCATCGATCGTCACTGTCTGTGGCACAGTATAATTTCGTGGCCTGGCAATGCTGATTGCAGCAGTGAGCCCATGCTCGTGACGTTTCGTTAATCGCTGAAAATTTCGATAAATATTATTTAGTTTCGTCTCTCTCTCTTTCTCTCTCTAGCTTTTAGCTGTTATACGTATGGACTCTGTCTCTCTGTCTCTCTCTCTCTCTCTGGCAGCCGACGCGATACAAAAGGAGACTTCGATTTATGATGCTACAGGTGGCTCGTATAATGTTAGAGCTCTTTCTGTTATATACGTATATCGAGGCTCGTGGGGGATATTTTGCGGTTTCGTAAAACGTGCAGCAGCAGCGGCCCAGCCGCGAGCAAGTGTGTGTGTGTGTGTGTGTGTGTCGCGCAGTGCACCGCGTGATAAATCGCGTGTGTGTAACGTTGCGCCCGTTTAGTATTCAAAACTTTTTTTATTCGTACACTTTTCCATTTTCATTAAGCTTTTTTTTTCGCGCACCGCAATGGTAGCATACAGTAGTAACTGCGGTACGACAACACCCGACGAAAAAAAAAAAAAAACCCTCGTCATAATAATACATCGTAAAAAAAGTGCATAAAAGTGCGCGCGCGCGCGACTCGTTGCGAATATCATCTCGCGCGAATTCATTATTCAAATGTGTAAATCAAGCGCGCGGGAGTACAGGTATGTATATATAGTTTCGCGCAAACAATTTACGCCGCCGCAGCAGCAGCAGCAGGTCGAGAAATATGCATTTTGCATTCTTGAATATTGCTTTGATAATCGAGCAAGCGTATGATGAATGTAAATGCAATATCGACATTTAATTTACATCTTGTTGCCGTCTCTTTCTCTCTTGGAAGTCAACAAGCTGTTGTATATATTCCGCATGCAGCAACTCTTCCGAGAGAATTCAAGCTTTATTTAATTTTCTCTATCTCTTCGCGTTTTCTCTGTATACATTGGATTATTGGAGAACTGCGCGCTGCTCCGAGCGCTTCGAGCGTTAATTCCCACCTTCTACCTACCTAATTTCATTTACTTATTTATGATCCAAAATGACGAATTTCATTATGAGAAGCTTATTGTTGATGCGTGATAAGAGTTATTTAAAAAATTTTTAAAATTAACATTATTTGCATTCTCTAATTCTGATTTAGATTCCGCTGAGAGAAAGCTTTGTGATAGTATATTTGGCTCTTTCCCTCGTATTGCTTTTTTGCTAATGACAAAATCGTACATATCATAAGCTAAATATAAATTAATAAAATACTCATTGTTTTTATGTTTTCATTGATGCTCTTTTAGACAATCAACTTTTATTGATAATATAGGTTTAGATAAAAAAAAATAACTACTCCAAAATTGAAAAATTGCACAAATTTTGTAGAGACTTGATTTTTATATCTATTTACTGCACTAGTGACATTTTTTATAAGAGCAATAAGTTTCATAATTTCAATCTTCTCGTTGGCATATGTTAATATGTGAGAAAATTAGCATATAATCATGGTTTTTTCTCATATTTTGACCCTCTTAAACTACGCCAAAGAATACTAAGTGATAGACTTAATGAGAACAAGAGAATCATTTTTAATAATGGCATAAGTTTATAAATGAGCATACGAGGCTAAAATTTGTTACAAAAGGGATATATACTTAAAAATACAATACCACTGAGCTCTATAAGCGTGGCCTACGAGCTCATGATAGAAATATGCTAGATATCTGAGGTACAGAAAAAAAATTAAGCAATTAATGAGCAAAAATAAAATTCACCGCGAAACTGTATTCATTACCTATGATTAGAGCTTGCACCGCGCAAATACATTGCACAAGCAACGAATGTATAACACGTATACAAAAAAATTCAAATGCCCGAGAATACATTTAAGACTTTGTTCTGTATTAAAAGAAGAAAGTGTAAACAAAGCGAAAGAAAAAGCAACAAAAACAAACGGTAAGAGAGGTAAGCAAGCGAGCGTTATTATTACCAAAGAGACCGAAGAAGCAGAAAACGTTTTTGTATACACACACGTACAAATAACAACAAGGCGCGACGACGAAGATCCGCGAGCTTTGCGTGTAGAGTAGCCGTAGACGACCTCGAGTAAGAAAATTTCTTGTAAAAATTCATTTCTCCCTCTCTCTCGTTCGTTCGGACTTCTCTCCGTCTAATGAAAGCAAGCGAAAGGAGCAATTTATTCAAATCTATGCCCACCAATATTGTGGCTGTATATTTTTCGATGGTTGGGGAGCAAAAATAAAAGAAGTAGATAGAGAGAGATACTGCCTGGCAATCCCTCTCGTTCTCCATTATCGACTTTTCTCTCTTTCTCTCCACCTCTTCACCCCCCCCCCCCCNAGTAGTCGGTTGACTAGTGCCCCCCCCCCCTCTCTCTCTCTCTCTCTCTCATTGATATTACAGAAACTTTTCTTTTTTTTACCCCTCCCACTCCCTCTCTCTTTCTCTCTTACTTCCGCGAATACATAATACAAGAGAATAAGGAATGCTTACTTTCAATGTTTATTCCCGTCGTTTATTCTCTTTAAAGCTCTTCTGTCTGTCTCTCTCGCTACTTCTTTCTCTTTCTCTCTCTCTCTCTCTCTCAGGAGTACTTGTAATGCGCATAAGAATTCGAGCTTTAAAGTTGAAACCTACTCTACGAAGCGCGTCTGCATCGGCCGTATGGGGATTTTTCCTCTCTCTAATAAAAAAAAAAGAAGAAGAAGAATCCTTTAAATTATATCCGAACTCGAGCGATAGATCATACATACGCGCGTATACGTAATACATTAATAACGAGTACTGAATCAATATTCATTTGCGCGCGCGGCAATCGAAAAGTTTAACTTTGGGAATGTACGAGTTTCCGAGCGAGCGAGAGCGAGCTCGCGCCCATTAAACTCGACCGCGCGAGGAGCTACTACTATACATACAACTCGCGCACACGCACTCGTCATATTTCGAGGGCTCAGAGCCGCGAGTAGCGCTTCGTTATGCATACACGGGGCAGAGGCATTACGAATTTAAATATTGATTCATGTATCCATACGATCGAGATTGAGCTGCTTTGCGTGGCGCGAGTTTTTACGCGTGTATTATTATATCCAACGACCGCGAATGGCTCATATAATGGATTCTCAAAAGTGAAGCATCGCGCTAGTCGAGAGCAACATCAACGCACACACAGGCGTAACGAACGAAGGCGTAAATATGGCACCGAAAGTGCATCATCCGCTGCGGAGCTTTCGCTGCCTTCGACGGTCGCCGCCGCCGCAACCACCACCATCACCACCACCACCGTCGTTGCCGTCGAGGATCAAAGTTGCGCCTCTCTTTCGCCCGATAAACGAGTTTAGCTTTGCCGCGCGCGCTTTCAGAGGCTATATGCAGGAGAGGTAATCTCACTCACTCTCTCTTCAAGAGTGCAGCTTGTACGTTCGCGTATGTATACATGTATGTATGCGCCTGTTGGGAGATTTGGAGCTTGTTGGATGTTTCCTCTCTCTCACTCTCGACGCTTGCGCCGGGGCTGCGAGAAAGGAGAAATGCGATTAAACTACGAGATTAATGATCGCTTGCTTAATACAGAAGCTTTTCACCGCGTGCATGAAGGTGTATACGTATGTGTGTGAGCTGCTTTCCCGATTCGCTATCACAGTGCAGCGAACGAGCGAGGAGGAGCTTTAATATTTCATCGCGCGAGCGAGCCCGGGTGCATACACACGCATACACACGCACATACACGCGCGGAAGATCTCTCTCGATGAAAAGTCGTTATAGAGGTTTGAGCAACTCATTAATCAGATAGAGCTCTCCCGAGCTGCGGAGCCAAGGAGAAAGGCTATTTCGCCAAAGCTGAGTACACGTATATACAGCACGAAGCCTCGGCTCTTTGCGTTTAAGCTTGCCGCACGAGTTATACGCACACGATTGTTGTCGGCGTACAGTGTCGACGTTTTGTCAAGTGCCTCGTTATAAATTTAGAATGACGGGCATCGATATGCGTGCGGGAATTTTTCGCGCTTAGTCATCGGGTTGCTTGTATCATTCGTTTCGGCAGCGCTACCGAGAACTAATTATTATCTTTCGAGCATTCATCGCTGTCCCGATCAGGGCTCGAAGGGTAGATGCATTGTCTTTTACCACGATGATATCGATATTATTATTTAGCTCGTGTATACGTTTTCCTATTTTGATGGTGCTTTTCTCCATTATTATTTGGATGAACTGCTCGTATTTTTCGCATTCAGAAATCTGAACTAATCCTTCGTTAGGTTGTAAATCTTCGTATCAATGATTATCGAGTCATTTAGAATTTATTCGACATAAATTCGAAGCAAGTCGTGTGTTAAGATATTCTCATCGTGCTTGCCAACTATTTTTCAGTTATTTCAACGCGTAAAATTCGATCTTTATCAACCTGCGAATCTGCAAAAAAAATACTTTGTTCTGACACGCGTAATTGTCTACAGCCAACTACCTATCCACTCTTCTATACTATTCAATTAAAACAATGAAATCCAAGCTCTACCGCTGTAAAGCTATTCGATTGTCAAGCCCAATTGAATATCATCGTGCGCTCCCTTTCTTTTTTTTTTTTTATTTTATTAAATACAAATAATCGTTTTAGCCTATCAAAGGTTTCCTAATACGACGAAAAAAGAAAAATTTCACTCTCTCGTCGCTTTTCAAACCAGCTCCATTGTCTGGAAAAAAGGCTATTATACCATCCGAAAATCGAGATAAAAAAAAAAAGAAGCAAAGGCCGAAGAAGGAGAAGAAGTAGCAAAAGTTAGGAGTTACATACGTACACTCGCACAATGCGCGACACTGGCCCTTTATATTAGTATTATGCTCGAAGCTCGGAAAGAGCTTATCTGGCGCGTCGGATCCCTTTGACGAGCTGCCGTCGTCGTATAAGTTCGCGCGTCGATCGAGTCGAATTCATTCGATCCCTTTTCGAGCGCCGGGCAAGGATCTACTATTTGTATGACTGCTACGTGTGTACTCGTATATAGCTGTATATGGTAGCGAGCGCGTCGAAGTTGCTGCAGCTTTTGTAAAGTCTGGCGAACGCATATAGTCAGCTCTCCATCTCTTCATCTCTCTCTCTCTCTCTCTCTCTCTCTCTTGCTCCCTCTGTATAGGTGCCATTGTACGCCTCGAAACTTTTCTTACTCTGCGATCGCGCGTCGAAAGGGCGCCTAGGGATGCTGTATCGTCGTTCCGTCGAGATGGATCACGTCGCACGCGGGCGCGAGGCATAGAAAGGAGAAGATTGACCCGAGCGAGTACGTGCTGTGTAACGCCGCGATGTATCGTACTGCATGTGTGTGTGCGCGCGCTTAACGACCAACTCAACGCGCACCAAGAGACGGCTAAATTTTTTATACCGAATGAAAAGATCACAAGCCTCGATATTAATTTGCACCTCCTTAAAAAATAGTCAGTTGTCGTGATAATTCAGAGCGTACCGATTGAGTTACGGCACCGGGGTCGCTTACACGGGCGAGGTGATCGAACTCATAGGTCACTTTCAATCGGTAGACTCATTAAAAAAAAAATATGAAATAAAAAAAAATTATCTAGCACCTCAAAAATGACGTGTTTTTTTTTCGTGGAAGGAAGTGATGCTCAAGTTTTTTGGTATTTTTATACAGTATGTAATTAACTATATTTACAAATTTTTTCGGACCAAAATATCGAATTATTTATCCCCTATCAGCGTTTGATGGAGGTCGTGTTAAAAAAAGGTACCTCAACGGGCGCCAAGCTAGCGCCTTCAGTTTTTGCCCGAAACCAAAAATTCGAAGTTCCTCTTAACAGAGATGACATTTGCTAGCGGTTAAACCTAAATAATTGCAAAAAAATTAAAAATTGATAAAGCGGCGGACTTCGGAAAAAAATTTTTTTTTTGACTTTTTTTGGCTCTTTTAATGGCTCTAAAAAATAATAACAACGAAAAAATTAATAATTTTTTAGGTGTAACCTCCAGACAATTTAATTAGCTTTAAAATAAAAAAAAGTGTGTCTTTAAGTGCGGTACTTTTTGAGATATCTTGGCGCCCGATTCAGAAAACATGGTTTCGAGAAAAACGTAATTAAAGTTTTAGAAAGCGAATGTACATACATACATACATACATACATATATCGTTCGCTCGTAAAAAGACAGCTCCGGTTTTCTGCCTATAACTTTTTAACCAAACCGATTTTTTGATCGAGTCTCACGAGAGCCTCCCCATAAAAAGTAGCTCTGTCGGCGCTCTGACAGAGACATGGCAAATGATGTTCTAGTTACTTTATTATTTAATTCAACGCTCATGCGCCATTTAATATTTAAACAAGGATTTTATTATTATTTTACGATGGGATATTATGATAGAGTTTGAATGGATAGTTAATAAGTAGACATAATAAGTAATCTAATCGAAGTAGCTTATAATAATCGGCTGCTGCGGTGGTTCTTGGCAACGCATCGGATCGAGTTTTGTACCGATAGATTTGGTTTAAAAACTATATTTTTACAAATACTATACTGAGAATGTATAATAATTTGTTTATTAAGTATATCCGAAAAAACATTGGTGATTGAGAAAGAAGTAGAAGAATCTAGAAGATTCTTATGACGTCAGTTAATGAAAAGTCTGAATACATGGATCGGAGTGAAAGATGTGAAAAGCAATGAAAGGTCCCGAAATAGATGTAACGGTCGTTTGGGTGTGTAAGTAAGTTGCCTCTCCCCACTATCCGACACCAGTTGACGCAGACCGTCTACGCTTTCGGGTATGAAAGATTCGAAAAATAAACGTTAGTCTCACAGTGTTTGGATCTTTCGACGTAGCAACAAGGCAACGTAAATATCTCGTTGACAATATGGCTTCAAATCAAGAAAACTCTAGCAAGGTAAATTTTTCATTCTGACGTTGTATGTGTTGTGCGTGTATGTGTTGTAACGTGTGTAGAGCATTGTTTCGAAATCAGATAGAATAAAGCTCTGAGCCATGAAAAAAGAAAGCCCCAGAGCCCGTGCTTTACGGACTCGGACCCGAATTACACGTCCTTTGAAAATATTTTGTTTTTCATGGCCTAGAGCAGCAATATAATATTGACAATAACTTTACCACACCGTTTCTGTTCCGATTATTTCACTTAATAGTAAGCAAAGAGACTTTTGAAGAAGTTATTGAAAAAGAACCTGTACTTGAATTTTACGTTGGAATTCATCATTTTTGAAATAGGCTTATCAGAATTTCATATGTGAAAGTAGGAAAAAATCATATTTTCAATAGGAAGCTATTTGCAAAAATATTGACATAATTTATTATATTTTATAAAAAATTTTATAAAAAATAATTACCGTCAAATTTTGACAGCTGGTCGCGCGATGAGCAATTTTTTTTTCTTTTCACTGTCGAAATCAGGGGACCAACCTCGTGGCTTTATCCGTTGAACATTTGCTCTCACTCAATTATTGGATCGATCGTACTTTCGAAATGAATGTGCTGTGATTGGTCTTTGTATTTAGGTAGGCGGCACCCGATGCATCGAAGGCGTATTTTTTAAATTTCTGAAAACTTAATCAAGTTAACTTATTTTTATTGTATATTTATTCATAATAATTGTATACGTAGTGAAAAAATGAGTCTAACTAGATAGCATTTATTACCAAATACTACTAGTTAATAACTATCGGTTCTATTTCGAAACAAAATATAAATATCTATCATTTATTCTGATTTGATTACAAGAATTTTTATTGTTGTTCGGTTTACAAAGTGTATAGGTGGTAAAAATAGAATAATATTGCTAACTCTACTGCTACAATCAATGAAATAAATGTAAACCATTTGACTAATATCTTTTTTAATTTTATTACAGGGGCCAATCCTGCATTTGCAAAGTTCTGACGGAGTCGTTTTTGACGTGGAGTTAGAAATCGCTAAGCGCTCATATATGGTAAAAACAATGGTTGAAAGTTTAGGCGAAGAAGAATTGGATGAAGTTCTTCCTCTAAAAAATGTCAAGTCTAATACTCTGGAAAAGGTTATTGAATTCGCTACTCATCATAAAAATGATCCCATGCCAAAAGAAGATGGCACGGATGAAAAAACTCAAATGACAGAATGGGATCAAACATTTCTAAAGGTATTTAATCAATATTAAGTTTGAATATTCTTTTTGTTGGAATTTAGTTGAACATTTAAACTCAAAATTCGAATTTAAAATCACACGAGCAGAAATTATATCTTTGTTTGCTTTGCTGAATACTGTCATCAATACAACATCTATACCTGCTTATGCCGTAAAGTTAGTAGTGTATACACGTGGACCATGATTGAATTTAATAACTTGAATTATCGAAATAAGCTTAAAATCTCAATTGTTTACAAAAATTATATGTACTACTTAACAAATCAGAAAAATTTTTATAATATTTTTGAATAATGTTACAGGTTGATTTGGACACTCTTTTTGAACTTACTTTAGCAGCCAATTATTTAGATATGAAAGATTTGTTAGATTTGGTAACCCAAACAATAGCCAAAGGACATTTTAAAGGTACATCAGTAGACGGACTGCAGAAGACTTCAGAAATATTGATGCCAAAGTAGAATAGTTTATCCACCCTCTGCTTCTGATGATGTCAATGCCTTTTTTTAAAATTAGACGAAATAGTTTTAATTAAATAAGAGACCTAGTTATAAATACTTATTGTTCGTGATAAAAATTACTAAATAAAGCAGATATTCAACTATTAAAGTATAAAAACTTAATTAACACTAGTTATTTAACCTTACTCGCTACGCTTGCTCTGTATTTGAGATTTTTTTTGAAAAATGTCTCATTTCGATTTAAAAGAAAAAAACCGCTTCCTATTCATTGACAAAGAGCGTCCTCGTAAAAAATTATCGTTCCTATTTTATTTATGAAATGCGAATGAAGCAAGTAATTAAACTAGAACCCAGCACAAAAAAAATTAATCCGTTTCTGGCCAAACGGACGAAATTTCCCACATTTTTTCCGGTGCTATAAGCTCTGTGAAAAAATATCTGAAAAATGTTTAAATAGTCATTTTTGATGGGAAATTTTATGAACTTTTCGAATCCAGTGTCAGAATTGTAAAAAATGTTAAGGAACAAAAGTTATGAACAGTTACACAACAAAAAACACGATTTTTTTGAAAAAAAATTTGATTCGACCTAAATTTTTGAATCAAAAAAGACTTCATCCGTGTGTCTGACACATATTTTTTGCGTCCATGGGGTGTATACATAAAAGTCCAATTGTTACAATATCGAAAATTCAACATGGTGGACAACAAAATGGCGCCTCGTATAAAAAAAACCATGTATAAACTTGATCAATTTTTTTATCTGCTAACCAAGCATCTAGGAAAAAAACTTTACTTAGAAAAACTCCTTATAATTGTTCAAAAAAGACCCCTGAATTATTTCAGAATTTTCCGGGGAAATTTTTGTATTTTTGAAAATGGTCAGAAATCAAAATTACCAAAAATGATCCATAAAAATCTTAAAAAATACAGAAATGTTCTTTGAAATATTCTAAGACTTTTATAACGTATAACACTTTTTCGTCGAGTTCTTCATTTTCGAGTTATGAAAACTAATTATGTTCTTAGAATAATTATAATTTAATTTTTCTACTTGTAATAAAGAACTTGACAAAAAAGAGTTATACGTTATAAATGTCTTAGAATATTTTATAGAATATGTCTGAATTTTTTAAGATTTTTATGGGTCATTTTTGGTATTTTTGATTTCTGACCACTTTCAAAAATACAAAAATTTCCCCGGAAAATTCTGAAATAATTCAGGGGTCTTTTTTGAACAATTATAAGGAGTTTTTTTAAGTAAAGTTTTTTTCCTAGATGCTTGGTTAGCAGATAAAAAATTGACCAAGTTTATACATGGTTTTTTTTACGAGGCGCCATTTTGTTGTCCACCATGTTGAATTTTTGATATTGTAACAATTGGACTTTTATGTCTACACCCCATGGACGCAAAAAATATGTGTCAGACACACGTGTTTTTTGTTGTTTAACTGTTCATAACTTTTGTTCCTTAACATTTTTTACAATTATATGGGAACTGCGGAGTTTTTGTGAATGAATGAAAGATTTTCACGAGTATCATCTTCATTTAATTATGTTCATTTAAAAAAATTTTCGTTAAAAAACCTCTTTCCCTTCGTCTACTGTAATCAATAAATTAAGTTTCTTTAATCCTATATCTGACGTTAAATTCGGCTGCTAAAGCCCCACCATAACCTTGCTAAGACAGCTAGCTACTAGCGTGCTTGATATGTACAGAACAAAACTTCGAACGCTTTTTTCTCGAAACTACTCTTTTCAGTTCTTACCGATGATTGAAAAAAACTACAAGTCCAGTCCTTATGATTCATATCTCTTTTCAATCGTTACAACTTTTTCTAGAACATGGACTTCTGAAAATTAAAAAAAATCATCCCAAATTTAATGAATATGATTTTGACTGGATCAGAAATGTGTCATTCATTTACAAAAATATAATCCCGTGGTTTCAATATAAGCTTATAAAATCCTGAGGCAGACTAATTCCTACGTCTCTGTTTCACTTCACACTTTCTCTTTCTTGCATGTCCGTCTCTACTCCGGTTGTTGGAAGACACGGATAGAGCCATTTACATCAGCAATGATCAGAAAGTATTCAAGTCCATCGAATTAGAAGCGGGGCCTATTGCCTAACATAGCCACATGTGTTTTACACAGCATATGTTTCACTACTCTGAATAAAATTTCTGTAATTTTCCACAGCTTCGGTCACTTTCTGTACAAATCGTAGTACACGTTCACGGCATTGCCAGTACAGGTTACGACGCCGCAGCGTGCACAGATAAAAGAAAAATCGCATCGACTGCAGCGAGTGAAAAAAAACAGTTTTTTTCAAGTTATAAGGGGTTGTGTTTGTGTTCTAGAGTGCGTACAATGATGTCGTATAATGAATCCGATGTAAGTTTCAATGATCAACAAAAAATAGAACTATTAAAGAGCTTGCGAGACAGTGTCAATTGGAAGAAAAAAGAGGAGCGAAAAGAATTTATCCAGCGACTTGAAAACTTATTTAGTACATGGAATGGCCAACTTCCAAACCTCGGAGCCATTTTTCGATCCAAACAGATCGAGCGTCTTCTCTTGGATTCCATAAATTATTCTGGAAGACAATTCATCGGCTTCGTGGCTCGCAGCGGCTACAAAGACGAGCCCAAAGTTGATACGAACGGCAAGATATCGTTGCGTCGCACCACACCAGTACATCACGCGGTTAGATTCAAGTTCCGAACCATAGTCCATGATCTTTTTAAAATTTACAGTTGAACAGACGTGAATTACACGGACGAATCCGGCTACTCTCATTTTCATGTGACCTGCATGTTTGGCTGCCAAGAAATCGTTAAAAAATTTCTCGAACTCGGACAAGATCCCAATTACCTCGTGGAAAAATTAATAAAACAAATAAGTAAAAAAAAGTAAGAAACAAACTAGAAACTAGAAAATCAAAAAAAAAATAAATAAATAAATTTAAATAAAAAAGAAAATTCAGAAAATGCCAGCACAAGTATCGATGTTTCACATCTGGTGCTTTACTGCTTGAGAAACCACTCTGATTACTCAACTCAATGAGAAGGTACGATTTTAAGAGTAAGCACTGTGCTGGCATTAAAGTCATGAAAAAATCGGACTGAACTATAAGAAAGCTGAGAAAATTCCCTATCAAAACCTCAAGTTCATTTATATTGTCAGTTGAATTAAAATGTTATACGCGCAAATTTCGAGACGCTCAACACTGAGAACCTCGCGACCGCGCTGAAAATGGCTTGACAGCAGAGATCAGAGAACAAGGTAACACAAACTCGCTCGTAAAACCTATTAATTTGACTGAAAATATAAATGAATATGTGGTTTCGATAGAAAATTTTCTCCACTTTCTCATGGTGCAGTTAGATTTCTCGATAATTTTTAATTTTCACAAGGAAAAATCAAAAATAAACCATAAAGTTCACTTTTTTCATTTCGATTTTCTTGCTTTATGTAGAACATATCAAAAATCTGATACCATAATCGGAAAAATGAGAAAATTTTCTGTCGAACAACGTAATCAATTAATTTTTTTAGATGAGGTTTGATACTCTTTAGGCGACTTTTAAATTGAGTACGTAGTCGTATTTATGAGAAAACATGATGGTCCTTTCGTCTGTCCACATTCGTCCTCTAAATCACCAAAGTAGCAATAGAAAAACACTATCAAAATGTCGACTATTCTTACGTTTTTACACGTTCCTGCGACCTCATAAACATTTCCCGGCGGTCCGCATCCGTGTAGGGGGAAAAAAAATTTGTCTAGAATATAACTCCAAAATAGTATATTTTGTAACAAGTGCGCGAAGCAGTTGACTCATCCAGGAGTTGTTTTCATCCGAGCGTAGCGAGGGTGCAAAGACTCCTGGGTGAGTCAACTTCCTCGCGGACTAGTTGCAAACGATATTTTTTAACTCTGCTTGCGAGAAACTAGGGTTTTCTGACGCTTTAAGGTTAGAAAACCCGTGTTTCGCGAACGCAGTGTTAAAAAGGCGTTTTTAATGAATTCCTCATACACGTCTATATATTTTCTGTCATTAAAAAAATTCCCGTAATTTGCCACAAAAAAAATTGAATGGAATTAAAAAAATTGAATTGCTGTTGATAAGCTTCAAACGAATCAATATAACATATTTGCAAACATCTGAATTGAATTTATGTAAAATTTCGATACACCGTTGGCCCCAATAACGAAATAGTTCATAACTTGCGTTAATATAATATGCACAGATACATGCATAACTTATATGGTACATGCCAGCGAGTCATAAACAAGCAGCTGGGCATCGAATTCAGACTCATTTGTGTACTTGCGCGGGCAACACGCAGAAAGAAGTTTGAGTTTGTCATCCGTGCATATGCATCAGTCGACAATTCAATTCGGAGATTATGATAAGCTCTTTGGAAACGAATTCAAACCTGACGATATCTACGCATTGTTTATGTCGAAACTTTTGTGCTTTGCTATTTCAGTAGGATATTGGATAGCCTAGTTTTAATTGCTGCTTTAGTGAAACAGAAAGTCTTATTACGGACGTCTGAGTGCATTCAACGATGTAAACTAGTGTATATTAATTGCAAATGACTCAAGGATCCCACGTCAAGCAGACAATGATTTCTGAAGCTATAAATAAGATAAATCAACGAATCGACAGTGCTAGAATCATTAACTCTGAACAGCTTTGCAGATTATGGAGCAGTTAATTATATCCTGCTGGTTTAAATAAAGTTTGTTAAAACTTACGTATTTCCTACAAGATAATATATTCAGAATTGAAACTCGAAAAAAATGCGAGTACCTGAAAAAACTCGAGTACTCGACTCGAACTCGAGGAAAAAACTCGAGTTCGACGAGTCGAGTTATTTCGAGTACTCGCACAGCCTTAATTTCAACTTTAACTGTCAATGTAAAAAAGCTGCTTTAGCAGCATTTACTCCTAGTCCACGAACATTAAAATAATCTGTGAATCGATCTTTTTCTTATGAGAATGAACATGTGAAAGTGTGTCTCGCCGTACGAATGACTCTTTGCCTCTCCCCACTATCCGACACCAGATGGCTTGACCGTCTACGCTTTCGGGTATGAAAGATTCGAAATATAAACGTTAGTCTCACAGTGTTTAGATCTTGCGACGTAACAACAAGGCAGCTTAAATATCTCGTTGACAATATGGCTTCAAATCAAGAAAACTCTAGCAAGGTAAGTTTTTCATTCTGACGTCGTATGTGTTGTGCGTGTATGTGTTGTAACGTGTGTAGAGAATTGTTTCGAAATCAGATAGAATAAAGGTCTGAGCCATGAAAAAAGAAAGCCCCAGAGCCCGTGCTTTACAGACTCGGATACGAATTACACGTCCTTTGAAATTTTGTATTTTTCAATTTCTGATAACGCGATCGAGTTAATTTATTTTTATTGTATACTAATTCATACTTATTGTATACGTAGTATAGAAATGAGTCTAACTAGATATTAATTATTATCAAATACTACCAGTTAATAACTATCAGTTCTATTCCGAAACAAAATTTAAATATTTATTTAAATATCTATCGTTTATTCTGATTTGTTTACAAGAATTTTTATTGTTGTTCAGTTTACAAAGTGTATAGGTAGTGAAAATAGAATAATATTACTAACTTTATTGCTACAATCAATGGAATAAATGTAAACCATTTGACTAATATCTTTTTTAATTTTATTACAGGGGCCAATCCTGCATTTGCAAAGTTCTGACGAAGTCGTTTTTGACGTGGAGTTAGCAATCGCTAAGCGCTCAATAATGATAAAAACATTGGTTGAAAGTTTAGGCGAAGATAACTTGGATGAAGTTCTTTCTCTACCATATCTTAAGTCTGATATTCTGGGAAAGGTTATTGAATTCGCTACTCATCATAAAAATGATCCCATGCCAAACGAATATGGCAAGAATGAAAAAACTCGAATGACAGAATGGGATCAAACATTTCTAGAGGTATTTAAGCAATATTAAGTTTGAATATTATTTTTATTGGAATTCAGTTGAACATTTTAACTTAAAATTCAAATATAAAATCGCATGAGCAAAAATTATACCTTTGTTTGCTTTGCTGAATACTGTCATCAATACAACATCTATACCGGCTTATCCCGTAAAGTTACTCGTGGACCATGATTGAATTTAATAACTTGAATTATCGAAATAAGCTTAAAATCTCAATTGTTTACAAAAATTATATGTACTACTCAACAAATCAGAAAAATTTTTATAATATTTTTGAATAATGTTACAGGTTGATTTGGACACTCTTTTTAAACTTACTTTAGCAGCCAATTATTTAGATATGAAAGATTTGTTAGATTTGGTAACCCAAGCAATAAGCCGACATTATGCAGCAAAATCAGTAGACGAACTGAAAAAGACTAAAGAAATATTGATGCCAAAGTAGAGAAGCTCATTCACCTTCTGCTTCTGATGATGTCAATGCCTTTTTTCAAAATTTGATGAAATAGTTTTAATTAAATAAGAGACCTAGTTATAAATACTTATTGTTTATAATAAAAATTACTAAATAAAGCAGATATTCAACTATAAAATAACAAAATTTAATTAACACTACCACTTTCACCTCACTCGCTAAGCTCGCTTGGTATTTTAGATGTTTTTTAAGAAATATCTGATTTCGTTTTAAAAGAAAAAAAGTACTATAATATTTTTGCATATTATACAGGGTGTCACAAAAATATGAAAACCTCCTAAAAGGACGTGGAGGAAAAAAATTTAAAACCTCATATCCGACGCATTTTTTAATGGGGAATCTGATAGTCAAATGGGGCATCATCATCACCAGAGAGATCATCACCATCAGAGTGCTAGTCAACAACACGCTGATCGCGGAATCATCGGATTCAAGAGCTGTCCTGGTGTGTGATTCGTGCCAGGCTGGGCACTGGCTGCATCGATGTCACAGATTTATCGCCATGAATCAGCAGCAGCGCTTTGATGTCTGCAAAAATAAGCGCCTGTGCTTGAATTGCCTGCACAAATCGCACGTCGTCGATAGATGCCCATCTCAATCGCGGTGTTTGGTGTGCAAAGGCAAACATCGCACGAAGCTTCACACCGATGGAAACAGGAATACCCGCTCAAGATGATCAAGCAACATCGAGGAACAGCATGATGACGGACGGGATTCAGCAGCGGGCAATTGCGAGCTGCGCACGGTTAATGCGCACGCGATAACGACCGATGCTGAGGTCTTGCTGGCTACAGCGATGATACTGGTGGTGGCTGCGGATGGCCGAGCATCGCCCGTTCGAGCTCTGATCGACCCGTACTCGGAGAGGACGTTCATAACTTGGCGAATTGCACAGCAATTGAACTTGAAGATTACCCGCATACAACCGCTGAACGTCGTTGGCCTGGGCGCCGCCACATCGTCAAGGACGCACTCCGAGATGCATTGCAGGGTCAGGTCGGCTCGGCACCCGGACTTCGCTGTGGATCTGCAGATGCTCGTCATGACGGATTTGACGCAGTGCTTGCCGCAAAATAAGCTTTCGCTTGAAGTGTGGCCGCACGCGAGGAGTCTGAGGCTGGGCCGATCCAAGGTTTGCCCAGCCGGCAAAGGTCGATTGCGTACTCGGCGCAGACCCATATTCATCTATCATCTTGAATGGATTGGTCAAAGGACCTGTCGGCACACCCGTAGCTCAGGACACTGTGTTCGGGATGGATTCTGACGGGACGGGCGCTACCGGGTGAGACAAAATTCTCCAACTTGGCCATAAGGACTTTCCATACATGTACTGAGCCGGCGATCTCAGCGCAGGTAGCAAAGCTTTGGGAGCTTGACAACGTCGACAGCGCGACGCATTTTTCTCAGGAGGATAAGCGCTGCGAGGAGCAATTTCAAATTTCATCAATCATTTTATGTATATTAAATTTTCATTTTAAATTATAATAAAGATATAAGTCACATTCCGAAAAGTAAGGCGAATCCGTTAAAAAAAGGATGAGGCATAAAATATTTTGAGTAGAGACGATGTAATTATCAGATATTATTGTTGTTGAATGATTATTATTAATTATTAATTATAATTATATATATTACAATTATTTATTTCATAATTATATAATGTTTGACGTCGAATATATTCTTGAAATAAAGGCAATACGTTTGAAATTTTTCCATTTAATGTTGGTTTATTAAAAAATTAATTAGTGAGTTGATAATTATCAATAATCGTTATTTCCTTACATTATTTAAACTTTTACAATTGGCCATTAAATTGGGTAACAATTATGTATGTACATGTTAAAATCTGTTATTACAAACGATCGTGTGCTTATCAATAAAAAATAATCGAAATGAATCTTGTTAAAATTTTCAAGAACAATTTTGCCGGCCAATCATTGCTTATCTCTTTGTTTAAATAATGCGTGGACGAAAAAATTCCTCAGACGACGGTGCTGATAACCGTAGTGTCCGAACTGCCCCGTCGACCTGTACCGTTTGAGGTTGATACAAGGTGAGACCACTCAGTATATCCAGCAGGTCGCGGCACTCGTCGTGATTTCGACTCATCATGAGCAGGGGCGTGTCTCCCTCGTTATTGGCCTGAAGCGCGTCGCCGCCGCTCCTCAGCAGGAGCTCGGCCATGGCCTTGTCGTTGTGTTGCAGAGCCAAGTGCAGCGGAGTGTCGCCGCGCTCGTCCCGAGCATTGACCTGCATCAGCTGGCGTCTGTCGTTGAGGACCTCGAAGAAGGCGTCGATCAGCTCTCCGTCGCACTGCTGCCTGCAGAGGATGTGCAGGCAATTGCCGCCGCCGGCGCCGGCCAGATTCGGATCCACGCCGCGCTTCAGCAGAAGATCGACCACTCGCTTTAGTCCCCGTTGCAGGAAGTAGTGCAGGGGTGTGTTGCCTTTATTGTCCCGGACGTCGACCTTCATCGACAGATACATCTCGTCCGCCGCGACGCCGAAGAACAGCTCCGCCGGGTTGCCGTAGCGGTCCCGCCTCGAGATAACGTGCAGCGGAACCATCTGGGCGCCGTTGACGAAATTGGGGTTCGCGCCGTGCTTCAACAGCAACTCGACCATCTTTGCGTTGCCATAGTGCAGGGCCAGGTGAAACGGTGTGTTTCCGAATTCGTCCCAAGCGTCGACTCGCACGGTGACGCCGCCGTACAACAACGTCTGCGCCAAGACCGTATCGCATTCCCGATTCTGACTGAGCACGTGCATAGCCGTGAATCCGTCTCTGCTGGTCGCGGTTGGATCGGCGTGACCTCGACTCAAGAGCAATTCGGCCGTTTTCCAGTGGCCGTGGTGCAGAGCCAAGTGCAGCGGTGGGTCTACCGTTTGTAACGGTCGAAAATTTCGGACTCTGTCCAGCCTCGATGAATCGCTCGATGAATTAAAATGTTATACGCGCAAATTTCGAGACGCGCAACACTGAGAACCGCGAGATCGCGCTGATAATGGCTTGACAGCAGAGATCGGAGAACAAGGTAACAGAAACTCGCTCGTAAAAGCTATTTATTTGACTGAAAATATAAATGAATATGAGGTTTCGATAGAAAATTTTCTCCGCTTTCTCATGGTGCAGTTAGATTTTTCGATAATTTTTAATTTTCACAAGGAAAAATCAAAAATAAACCATAAAGTTTACTTTTTTCATACTGAGATTTTCCCTTTATTTAGCGGGGCATGTTAAATGGCGATTATCTTGGTTTAATGTAGAACATATCAAAAATCTGATACAATAATCGAAAAAATGAGAAAATTTTTTGTCGAACAACGTAATCAATTGCTTTTTTTAGATGAGGTTTGATACTCGTTAGGCGACTTATAAATTGAGTACGTAGTCGTATTTATAAGAAAACATGATGGTCCTTTCGTCTGTCCACATTCGTCCTCTAAATCACCAAAGTAGCAATAGAAAAACACTATCAAAATGTCGACTATTCTTACGTTCTTACACGTTCCTGCGACCTCATAAACATTTCACGGCGGTCCGCATCCGTGCTGGGACCGTGTTGGGAAAATTATCGTGGGTGAGGTGACTATTCCGCGCCTCGGCAATGAACCGCATGCTGCTGAATAAAGTCACGGTCGTGAAAAGGAAGATGTAAATTAATTGGAAAGTACATACTTTTCTTGAATTCCTTGATTGATTTCCTCTTATTTTTTTGTTCTTTTTATATCCAGAAATACGGTCGGCGGGCCTGGCTGGAGTGGGATGGAGGAACTAGGAGATACTGGAAAATTTGAATGTTTTAATGAAAGAGGCTGAAAAAGTATGATTGTTAATGATAAGAGGATTGGAAATTAGAAATGATGGAAAAATTAACTTTCCAACGATATCTCATGGTACATTGTTTACATCAAAATGGTTGATATTACAGTAATAACAAACAATTATTCGCACGTAACAATGATGTAAGAATAATTAACTATGAATTTGAATAAAATTTTGATGTAGTGAATAGCTGTGATTCAAATTTGTTTAACATAAATTTAATATAAAGTTTAACTGATAACAATGAGTAGCTCTGTCGAACGGTGACGGAGACACGGCAAATAATGTTCTAGTCACTTTATTATTAATTCAACGTTCATGTACCATTTAATATTTAAACAACGATTTTATTATTATTTTACGATGGGACATTATGATAGAGTTTGAATGGATGGTTAATAAGTAGACAAAATAAGTAATCTAATCGAAGTAGCTTATCATAATCGGCTGCTGCGGTGGTTTTTGGTAACGCATCGGATCGAGCTTTGAACCGATCGATTTGGTTTAAACACTATATTTTTACAAATACTATACTGAGAATATATAATAATTTGTTTATTAAGTATACCCGAAAAAACATTGGTGATTGAGAAAGAAGTAGAAGAATCTAGAAGATTCTTATGACGTCAGTTAATGAAAAGTCTGAATACATGGCTCGGAGTGAAAGATGTGAAAAGCAATGAAAGGTCCCGAAATAGATGTAACGGTCGTTTGGGTGTGTAAGTAAGTTGCCTCTCCCCACTATCCGACACCAGTTGACGCAGACCGTCTACGCTTTCGGGTATGAAAGATTCGAAAAATAAACGTTAGTCTCACAGTGTTTGGATCTTTCGACGTAGCAACAAGACAGCTTAAATATCTCGTTGACAATATGGCTTCAAATCAAGAAAACTCTGGCGAGGTAAGTTTTTAATTCAGACGTCGTAAGACAATTAGGTTAACATATTCGTCAACTAGTTTAAATTCCCAACCACTGCGTGTATATGTTGTAACGCGTGTAGAGCATTATTTCGAAATCAAATAGACACAAGGTCTGAGCCATGAAAAAAGAAAGCCCCAGAGCCCGTGCTTTACAGACTCGGACACGAATTACAAGTCCTTTGAAAATATTTTGTTTTTCATGGCCTAGAGCAGCAATTTGCTATTGCCAATAACTTTACCGTTTCTGTTCCGATTGTTGCGTGGCTTTATCCGTTGAACATCTGCTCTCACTCAAGTATTGGATCGATCGTACTTTCGAAATGAATGTGCTGTGATTGGTCTTTGTATTTGGGTAGGCGGCACCCAATGCATCGAAGGCGTATTTTTTAAATTTCTGAAAACTTTATCGAGTTAAATTATTTTTATTGTATAGTTATTCATACTTATTGTATACGTAGTGTAGAAATGAGTCTAACTAGATATCATTTATTACCAAATACTACCACTTAATAACTATCAGTTCTATTTCGAAACAAAATTTAAATATTTATCATCTATTTTGATTTTTTTGACAAGAACTTTTATTGTTGTTCAGTTTACAAAGTGTATAGGTAGTAAAAATAGAATAATATTACTAACTCTATTGCTACAATCAATGAAATAAATGTAAACCATTTGACTAATATCTTTTTGAATTTTATTACAGGGGCCACTCCTGCATTTGCAATGTTCAGACGGAGTCGTTCTTGACGTGGAGTTAGCAATCGCTAAGCGCTCATATATGATAAAAACAATGATTGAAAGTTTAGGCGAAGATGAATTGGATGAAGTTCTTCCTCTAATGAAAATTAAGTCTGATACTCTGAAAAAGGTTATTGAATTCGCTACTCATCATAAAAATGATCCCATACCAAAAGGAGATGGCACGGATGAAAAACCTCAAATGACAGAATGGGA
>NW_019640881.1:17222-31478 GCF_000599845.2 Trichogramma pretiosum | reverse complement strand
GTTGCATCAGCGAGTCATTTCGTGCGGGAGCGAGGATCAGTGCGACGATGAGCCGGAGAGTGTGTGAGAGTGTAAAGTGGAGACGGGGCAGAATCATCTCGTGTCTGAGTACGGCAAGAGAAGGCCCCGAGGCCCTCAGGCGACTTGTGCTTCGGCACAACCGGTCCCGTGGTCGGTCGCGGTAGGGACTCGGAGACAGGAGCGCGTTTTCGCGAGCCGAAAATCGAGAGGAGGGTACCCAGCATTACAGCAAACCCACGCTACCCTGAGCGACACCTGCACTAGCCGGCCAGGTAGTCGCGTGAAAAAGAACGTTGTGCTGCTCGTCGGCGGCGACTGTGAGGTCGCCTAGCGTTCAACTCCAGCGGAAAAGATGGCCAGCACACAGGGTGGAAGGCTATATAATGGGCGTCCGGTCGTAGGAGTGTCACAACTTTATAGTGTATATTGAAGTTTATACGAGTATGATATTATTTTAGGTACAATCTACCAACTAACCTTTTCATAAACGCAGCGGCGGCCAATATTGGTGAAAATTTGATAATTGGTTGACGCAGAAATCCGGTAAATCCACCGCAATTTTTAAAAAATAATCCGAGTGATTGGTAGAGCTCTCGATCGTTCATGCGGTTACCTCGTATTTTCATAACTTCATGAACGAGGGTTTTTTGGACTTCTAAGTCATAGATCTCCTCGTCTTGTAAAGGATCACTTTCCCTTGATGTAGCTTCCATCAAAAACTTTCGTAGCTGCTCCAGATGGTCAACTCTTGTTGAAAAATAGCTTTCACTAAACTTTGCGTTTACCATTTTGAGAAACTATTCAATAACTTCTATTAAAGTTCGAGCTGATGATTGATAATATCAACGCAGTGAAGTTGAATACGTTGCAAAATACAGTGTACAAAAAAATGGATACAGAAAAGCTAAGATTGCTTGATTATACACAAAAAATTCGAATGGATATGAAAAAAGAGTTAAAGTTAAACTAATTTTTCACGCGAATTCATTGGAATTTCAGTACTAAAAAATAGTATCGAAATGCTATAAATTAGTAACCCTATTCTCGTGAGTTTAAATATTGTAGAATAATAAAAGCCCAAAAAATAAAATTACGGTGGCCTTTTATCATTATAGGTTCTAAACTTGTAAATTAGGCTGGCGTGTACAATTCTTCATGGACCGATAATGAACAGGAATAATTCAAAAAATCAGTAAAACTTAATAACACAAGTTTAGAAATTTGAAATTATAATAAGTAAAATTTGACTTATGAGTAGTGGACAAACGTCCCACTGAATCTGCTATAAAGGTTGTAGTAAGCGTGTTCAAGTCAAAAACACCGTTTGAAACATCAAATAATGAAAGAAAATAATACAGCAGTATAGTCAAGTACCTCTGATCTTAAATCAAATTTAGAATCAAGGCTGAAAGAGCATAAAAAATAATTTCCAGGCCTCATACTTGGAAAGTCAACTGTAAAAATGTTTTTAAAATCATCGAATCTCCGATCATTCATGAGACATGATCTATGCACGAAACATATGGTCCAGCAACCATGTTTATTCATATTATTCACCGTAGTATAAAAGCAGGGTCCAACCCCAAACCAAAATCTTTCCAGCGAATTACGAAGCACAGGAAAATTTTCGAAAAAAATTCAACAGTCATATTAAAAAAACGAAAGTAATTAAAATTACCGCTATCTTTATTCAAAAGAATGATGGTGATCCTGGTTCAAATGAGCATAGTGAAGACGATCGAATAAATCTACGGGCTCCAAAAAAAATTTATCACTCCACAGGTCGTAGCTCAACTCACGCTGAGCTCAGGGCTGAGCTGGTGGCCTGTGATCAATAAAAGATCACTTTATTCCTCAAAAAACATATAAGCAGCACAAAATTAGCTCGACCGCTGGCCTCGAGGATGATTTGGTCAGACCCAGGGTCGTAGCTCGACTCGCACTGAGCTCAGTGCTGAGCTGGTGGCCCGTGATCAATAAAAGATCACTTGATTCCTCAAATAACATAAAAGCAGCACATAATTAGCTCGAGCGCTGGCCTCGACGATGAGTTGGTCAGACCCAGGGTGGTAATTCGGCTCTCGCTGAGCTCTGAGCTGAGCTGATGGCCCGTGATCAATACAAGATCACTTGATTTCTCAAAAAACATAAAAGCAGCGAAAAATTAGCTCGACCGCTGCCCTCGAGGATGAGTTGGTCAGAGCCGGGGTCGTAGCTCGACTCGCACTGAGCTTAGGGCTTAGCTGGTGGCCCGTGATCAATGAAAGATCATTTGATTCCTCAAAAAACATAAAAGCAGCGAAAAATTAGCTCGACCGCTGGCCTCGAGGAAGAGTTTGTCAGATCCAGGGTGGTAGCTCGACTCGTGCTGAGCTCAGGGCTCAGCTGGTGGCCCGTGATCAATAAAAGATCACTTGATTCCTCAAAAAACATAAAAGCAGCGAAAAATTAGCTCGACCGCTGGCCTCGAGGATGAGTTGGTCAGACCCAGTGTGGTAATTCGGCTCTCGCTGAGCTCAGAGCTGAGCTGATGGCCTGTGATCAATAAAACATCACTTGATTTCTTAAAAAACATAAAAGTAGCACAAAATTAGCTCGAGCGCTGGCCTCGAGGATGAGTTTGTCATGTCCAGGTTCGTAGCTCGACTCGCACTGAGCTTAGGGCTTAGCTGGTGGCCCGTGATCAATAAAAGATCATTTGATTCCTCAAAAAACATAAAAGCAGCGAAAAATTAGCTCGACCGCTGGCCTCGAGGATCAGTTGGTCAGACCCAGGGTGGTAATTCGGCTCTCGCTGACATCAGAGCTGAGCTGATGGCCCGTGATCAATACAAGATCACTTGATTTCTCAAAAAACATAAAAGCAGCACAAAATTAGCTCGACCGCTTGCCTCGAGGATGAGTTTGTCAGACCCAGGGTCGTAGCTCGACTCGTACTGAGCTCAGGGATGAGATGGTGGCCTGTGATCAATGAAAGATCACTTGATTCCTGAAATAACATAAAAGCAGCACGAAATTAGCTCGAGCGCTGGCCTCGAGGATGAGTTGGTCGGACCCAGGGTCGTAGCTCGACTCGTACTGAGCTCAGGGATGAGATGGTGGCCTGTGATCAATAAAAGATCACTTGAATCCTCAAAAAAACATTAAAGCAGCACGAAATTAGCTCGACCGATGGCTTCGAGGATGAGTTGGTCATACCCAGGTTCGTTGGTGGACTCGTCCTGAGCTCAGGGCTCAGCTGGTAGCCCGTGATCAATAAAAGATCACTTGATTCCTCGAAAAACATAAAAGCAGCGAAAAATTAGCTCGACCGCTGGCCTCGAGGATGAGTTTGTCAGATCCAGGGTGGTAATTCGGCTCTCGCTGAGCTCAGAGCTAAGCTGATGGCCCGTGATCAATACAAGATCACTTGATTTCTCAAAAAACACAAAAGCAGCACAAAATTAGCTCGACCGCTGGCCTCGAGAATGAGTTTGTCAGACCCAGGGTGGTAATTCGGCTCTCGCTGAGCTCGGAGCTGAGCTGATGGCCTGTGATCAATAAAAGATCACTTGATTTCTCAAAAAACATAAAAGCAGCACGAAATTAGCTCGACCGCTGGCCTTGAGGATGAGTTGGTCAGACCCAGGGTCATAGCTCGACTCTTACTGAGATCAGGGCTCAGCTGGTGGCCCGTGATCAATAAAAGATCACTTGATTCCTCAAAAAACATTAAAGCAGCACAAAATTAGCTCGAGCGCTGGCCTCGAGGATGAGTTTGTCAGATCCAGGGTGGTAGCTCGACTCGTACTGAGCTCAGGGCTCAGCTGATGGCCTGTGATCAATAAAAGATCACTTGATTTCTCAAAAAACATAAAAGCAGCACAAAATTAGCTCGAGCGCTGGCCTCGAGGATGAGTTTGTCAGATCCAGGGTTGTAGCTCGACTCGTACTGAGCTCAGGGCTCAGCTGGTGGCCCGTGATCAATAAAAGATCACTTTATTCCTCAAAAAACATAAAAGCAGCACAAAATTAGCTCGACCGCTGGCCTCGAGAATGAGTTGGTCAGACCCAGGGTCGTAGCTCGACTCGCACTGAGCTCAGTGCTGAGCTGGTGGCCCGTGATCAATAAAAGATCACTTGATTCCTCAAATAACATAAAAGCAGCACATAATTAGCTCGAGCGCTGGCCTCGACGATGAGTTGGTCAGACCCAGGGTGGTAATTCGGCTCTCGCTGAGCTCAGAGCTGAGCTGATGGCCCGTGATCAATACAAGATCACTTGATTTCTCAGAAAACATAAAAGCAGCGAAAAATTAGCTCGACCGCTGCCCTCGAGGATGAGTTGGTCAGAGCCGGGGTCGTAGCTCGACTCGCACTGAGCTTAGGGCTTAGCTGGTGGCCCGTGATCAATAAAAGATCATTTGATTCCTCAAAAAACATAAAAGCAGCGAAAAATTAGCTCGACCGCTGGCCTCGAGGATGAGTTTGTCAGATCCAGGGTGGTAGCTCGACTCGTGCTGAGCTCAGGGCTCAGCTGGTGGCCCGTGATCAATAAAAGATCACTTGATTCCTCAAAAAACATAAAAGCAGCACAAAATTAGCTCGAGCGCTGGCCTCGAGGATGAGTTTGTCAGATCCAGGGTGGTAGCTCGACTCGTACTGAGCTCAGGGCTCAGCTGATGGCCTGTGATCAATAAAAGATCACTTGATTTCTCAAAAAACATAAAAGCAGCACAAAATTAGCTCGAGCGCTGGCCTCGAGGATGAGTTTGTCAGATCCAGGGTGGTAGCTCGACTCGTACTGAGCTCAGGGCTCAGCTGATGGCCTGTGATCAATAAAAGATCACTTGATTTCTCAAAAAACATAAAAGCAGCACAAAATTAGCTCGAGCGCTGGCCTCGAGGATGAGTTTGTCAGATCCAGGGTGGTAGCTCGACTCGTACTGAGCTCAGGGCTCAGCTGGTGGCCTGTGATCAATAAAAGATCACTTGATTCCTCAAAAAACATAAAAGCAGCACAAAATTAGCTCGACCGCTGGCCTCGAGGATGAGTTTGTCAGATCCAGGGTGGTAGCTCGACTCGTGCTGAGCTCAGGGCTCAGCTGGTGGCCCGTGATCAATAAAAGATCACTTGATTCCTCAAAAAACATAAAAGCAGCGAAAAATTAGCTCGACCGCTGGCCTCGAGGATGAGTTTGTCAGACCCAGGGTTATAGCTCGACTCGTACTGAGCTTAGGGCTTAGCTGGTGGCCCGTGATCAATAAAAGATCATTTGTTTCCTCAAAAAACATAAAAGCAGCACAAAATTAGCTCGACCGCTGGCCTCGAGGATAAGTTTGTCAGACCCAGGGTCATAGCTCGACTCTTACTGAGCTCAGGGCTCAGCTGGTGGCCCGTGATCAATAAAAGATAACTTGATTCCTCAAAAAACATAAAAGCAGCGAAAAATTAGCTCGACTGCGGGCCTTGAGGATGAGTTGGTCAGACCCAGGGTCGTAGCTCGACTCGCACTGAGCTTAGGGCTTAGCTGGTGGCCCGTGATCAATAAAAGATCATTTGATTCCTCAAAAAACATAAAAGCAGCGAAAAATTAGCTCGACCGCTGGCCTCGAGGATCAGTTGATCAGACCCAGGGTGGTAATTCGGCTCTCGCTGACATCAGAGCTGAGCTGATGGCCCGTGATCAATACAAGATCACTTGATTTCTCAAAAAACATAAAAGCAGCACAAAATTAGCTCGAGCGCTGGCCTCGAGGATGAGTTTGTCAGATCCAGGGTGGTAGCTCGACTCGTACTGAGCTCAGGGTTTAGCTGATGGCCTGTGATCAATAAAAGATCACTTGATTTCTCAAAAAACATAAAAGCAGCACAAAATTAGTTCGACCGCTGGCCTCGAGGATGAGTTTGTCAGATCCAGGGTGGTAGCTCGACTCGTGCTGAGCTCAGGGCTCAGCTGGTGGCCCGTGATCAATAAAAGATCACTTGATTCCTCAAAAAACATAAAAGCAGCAAAAAATTAGCTCGACCGCTGGCCTCGAGGATGAGTTTGTCAGACCCAGGGTTATAGCTCGACTCTTACTGAGCTCAGGGCTCAGCTGGTGGCCCGTGATCAATAAAAGATCACTTGATTCCTCAAAAAACATAAAAGCAGCACAAAATTAGCTCGAGCGCTGGCCTCGAGGATGAGTTTGTCAGATCCAGGGTGGTAGCTCGACTCGTACTGAGCTCAGGGCTCAGCTGATGGCCTGTGATCAATAAAAGATAACTTGATTTCTCAAAAAACATAAAAGCAGCACAAAATTAGCTCGAGCGCTGGCCTCGAGGATGAGTTTGTCAGATCCAGGGTGGTGGCTCGACTCGTGTCACGTCGCGGGGGCGACATGAGCATTTTAAGTGTCAAATATAATAAAAGTTTGAAATAATATTAGGAATAGTTATTATGCAACGGGAGTTGCACTGGCCTTGCATGATTCTGTGCCGAGCTCAAGTAGCCCATAGCACTGGCAATCGTTGAATTTGTGTTAATCATATATTTATTTACTGTATTTACCCTTTTATCTATATTTTTGATTATCACTTTCACACATGCAAAACAGAATACTGTTCATTGCATGGTGGCAGTGACTTGATGATTTTATTTTGTTATATATATATTTTTAAATAAGTATATATTTGAATTAGAGAAATAGAAATCATTTTGGAAAGAAGAAATAGAAATTACGTACTAATAAATAATATTGTTTATTACTCACATTCTTAAACTTCTATACAGATAATTGAAAGGTGGAGCGTGAATGGACAATCACGCACTTGTCGATCGGTAGCAGGTTGTAATGAGACTGAAGCTAATTCATGTACATTTGCAAGACGCTTACACAAAGGCTCTACGTTAGTGGAGGAAGCTACTGGTGTTTTATAATTTGATCCGATTCGAGCGCGTACGTGCGATTACTCATTCACTTCCAACCATCATTCTACTCTTTCGTTTGTTCGCTTCAATTATTATTTATTAATTATATAAAATTATTATAGTAATAATTACTGTTATATTCAATTTTGTTGTTCAAATTGTACCATTCACTAACACTTTGTTGCATTGCGTCTCATTCGTACGATCATTAGAAAATATATTAATAATAATTACATAAAATATCGGCTTATTCATGGCGATATCACACCCCCAACGTTAAACGGTGAGTAGGCGTGCAAAACAAATGTGGGTTGAATGACTACGAAACGTAACTCTAGAATAAATAAGTAGATTGAGAGGCTGCAACAACGTGTTCGATTCCGATTTTCATATTATTTCAAATACATTACAAAACAATTAAAAACATAAGTAAACTAAATATCAATATATTATTAAAAAAAAAAAATTCAATATAATAAGTAAATAATTAAAACTTGATTAAAAATTTTCGATTTGCGCTTGTAACATCAATCAATTGTAGTAACTTTTTGAGGGTTTATATCGGTTTGTTTTTATTCTTGAGCCAGATTCAAATCTTTTGAACACAGTACTCATATTACAGTATTCATTATTTGCTATTAATCCAATAACTTGGTTAAAATTTGGTTAACTATACTCAGCTTTCTTACTGTTTGGATAACTCCTTTCGCCTTTCACACACTTCAACCGATTGTTGTATTTGTATAAGGTTTGGATTTTTATTTATTTATAACAGGAAAATTTAGAAAGACTCAGAAAAGCAGCGAATCGTTTCTCGCATTTGTAGCGGCTCAAGAGCTAACTTATAAAAAGGGTAACTTTTTATCATTCTCAACATTGAATTGGTTCCGTATGGCAAATAATTATTTAGACTTGGCCAATATATTTTAAAATATGTAAAGCGTTGGATCAGTGCAATCATTTCTTAAAAAATGAAAAGAACTGTATATTTCTATAGCAAGAAATACATAAAATTTCTTTGGGTCTAACCACACAATGGTTTGATTAGCGCTCAAATTTGAGTCACTAGCCGTGTTTGTGGTTTGCGTATGTGCAAGCATTTTTAAAAATTGAAAATTTTGAGTGTTGTATTAATGACATTGCACACTCAACCTTAAACGGTGAGCAGGAGGTGTTCAAAGATGAACTGCAAGTCGTAGCTCTGGGCTTGTTAGGAAAAGGATTTTGAGAGTACAAAAATATTTGTTTTCAAGAAAAAAATTTGATAATCTTGAGAAAAATGTGAAATCTGTCAAATCTGTTGATTTTTTTTAGAGGATTATTTGAATATACAGTTGGGATACAAATGTTCAACTTACGGTTTCTGTGGTGAATTGCTCGAGAGTAGATCTTTACAGCAAGTTTTGCTAAGCACAATGTGAATTCTCATTATTTGGGTGTATAAATCTATTACAAAATTTGTATAAAAATTTAAATAGTTACAAAATATAAAAACGCATAGGTAATCTCATTAAATATATTAATTTCCAAACAAAATTTAAAATAAAACAAAATTAAAAAATTACAATCAGTTATAAAGTAGCAATCATAAATATATTTTTATAGCATAGAACCTAAACAAAACAATTTAAATTTGTGACGATAATTAAAATAATTTAGAATACAAAAATACAGAGTGAAAATTCAAATGTATAAATAATTAAATATTTAAAAAAAAATTAAAATCTAATGATGCTATATAAAAAAAGTATGTTTTTGTAATTATCTTCTTAGATCATCTTATTCTGATAGTAGATTGTCTTTTTCTTGTCTAATTTATTCATAATTTGTATTAAAATAGTTGATTGTAGTAGCTGTGGTTACTTTTTTTTTATACTCTTGAACTAAGTATTTATGGAGTTATTCATTTTTTCAGTTTTGATTTTGGAAATATTCTTGTTTAAACGAAGTAACCTTGAATCGCTTTTCTTCAAGTATTAGATTACGGTGCCGACTTTGGATTACTGAAGTTTTTGTAATTATTGATTCGTTTGAATTCGATGACAAAGAGATGGGTCAAGACAGCATTGTCTAAGTTATACTATTTATTTCTAAATTATAAACTTATTGATGAGATATCTATTAACTTTATGAAGTATTTTAATTCAGTGAGCTTCGTGGAACTATTAATATAAAGCTTTCGATTTGGGACAATAAAATAAGCGATGCTTCTATCCAGACAATGTAGTAAGTCTTTTTTGCTTTTAATTTCATAAAATCCAATGCCTTTGATGGTGATGATTGGTTATCTTTTTGTGATTATTCCTCGCTTTCGCTTGTTGATTCATTTTTATTTTTATTTTTATTATATGTTTTTTTTTTTTTTTTTTTTTTTTTTTTTTTTTTTTTTTTTTTTTTTTTTTTTTTTTTTTTTTTTTTTTTTTTTTTTTTTTTTTTTTTTTTTTTTTTTTTTTTTTTTTTTTTTTTTTTTTTTTTTTTTTTTTTTTTTTTTTTTTTTTTTTTTTTTTTTTTTTTTTTTTTTTTTTTTTTTTTTTTTTTTTTTTTTTTTTTTTTTTTTTTTTTTTTTTTTTTTTTTTTTTTTTTTTTTTTTTTTTTTTTTTTTTTTTTTTTTTTTTTTTTTTTTTTTTTTTTTTTTTTTTTTTTTTTTTTTTTTTTTTTTTTTTTTTTTTTTTTTTTTTTTTTTTTTTTTTTTTTTTTTTTTTTTTTTTTTTTTTTTTTTTTTTTTTTTTTTTTTTTTTTTTTTTTTTTTTTTTTTTTTTTTTTTTTTTTTTTTTTTTTTTTTTTTTTTTTTTTTTTTTTTTTTTTTTTTTTTTTTTTTTTTTTTTGGATGGTAAAATTAGAAAGGATTTAGGATCAAGTTATAAAAAAAAATTTTGTTTTAGTACATTTTTTATATACCCAATACGAATATTATTCCCAAATATAATAAAAATTTAACTTTACCCTAATCGCACAATTAATTTAAATATTACTTGACTCTATTACAATTGCATTATCAGATATATCTTCAGCCCGCTTAAAACATTAATCAATTTGTATAACCCGATTTTCACAATAAATACGCGATGATCTAGCATAAGAGTTTTCATGGGTAGCGTTTTGTTTTCTTTTTTTTAGTTAAAATAGCAACATAGTCATTGTGTCAATTATCGGTAATATGATTAGTGTGATTACAAATGCTACTATTTTTCTAATCTTTTTCTCATCTCGCGTTTTATGTTTAGTGACTTTTCAATTCTAATAGCCTCTTTCATTAACTCATTCAAATCATTGGTGGCTGGTAATCGTATAGAAATTGTATCTAGTAGCCCATTTCTAAAACTTTCTTGTTGACTTTTATTAGTGCTTTCTTTAAAATGATCAGGGACATCCCCTTTGCATTTTTGTGCTCGAATAATTTGATTTCCTAAATCACGGATTCTATTCGCGAACGTAAGTACACTCTCATTTTCTTGCTGCATTTGTTGTGCAAGCAAGCTCTGTAACATGCTGACAGTCAGCCCAGAATTGTATAACGCGTGAAGGTGTTCTTTTAATTGCGACAAAGTAGTAAATTTTGCATCTTTCAAGATTTTTCTAGCTTCAAACCCTATTTTTATCTGTACAAGTTTAAGAAAAGTAGCTCGTTCAGTAGGCGCAATCAAATCATACGCATAGTCAACAGATTCTAAAAAATCTTCAAGCAACTCTTTTTTATCAAATATTGGGACAATTGCAATTGCATCTTTCAATTTAATATAAGTAGCAGAAGCAGTCATTTCGTCAGTGGTTTGTTTGTGAATTTCCGTTAATACTAATGTCTGTAAAAGCTTTATGCAGAATAAAAGGATTAAAATTTTCTTCTTTAAATTTGACTTGTTCTTTTTTTGTACGACTATTTCTACTTTTTAACTATTTCTTTGTTGTCACCTTCGTTTTCTTCTTTAGTGAATTTTTTCTAAACGTAAACCAAAAAGCATTAGTAAAAAAATTATTTTCCACCGAATACAAATCGGTCTGGGTACATATTCTGACAAGCAACTTTTTTTTTCAAGAGACGTGTTTTGATTCGTTGTGACTGCAACTTTTCAACTGCCGTGTAACTCGATATTCTATAAAATAATAATATGTTAATATTTATTTATAATTTATTAACTTATTCAGACTTTTGACGAGAACCAAGTTTTTATTTTTATCTTTATTTTTCAGCTCTGAAAATTTAAGTCTATTTGCAATACGCATATGTCGATTGTTTCATTGAAATTAGTATCCATCATCATTTGACTTATAAATCGTTATTTAACGCATTTATAATTATTGAATTTCACGTGATAGCACACGTACTTTTTTTTATTAGCAAATTACTGAATTCATATATTTCCTTGTAAATTCTTGTATTAAGAACTCGTAAGAGTACGTATCTCATTGAACTACTCAAAATTTATTCATTCCCGACCAGCAGTTATGACATAGATTTCAAGTCCTATTTTAGTAAATACGTACACCCAAAAAAAACAAAAATTATGTGATCACATACTATTAAGGATTTTCTTATGAGGCCTCTGAAAATTCCTTAATCAAAATTAACGCGGAAAGAAATTTATTTTATTTCTCCCATTTTTATTATTTATCTTTTTTGTAATTGAACTTGTAATTGTATAGAATAAAATCTTTTATTAGAATTTTATTCTCTCTTGAATTTGTAATTTGCATTTGAAGTTGTAAAGAATAGAATCTTTTACTAGAATCTCATTCTCTCAAAATTTGTAATTTGTAATTGTAAAGAATAAATTCTTTTTTTAGAATCCTATTCTCTCAAAATTTATAATTTGTAATTGTAAAGAATAAATTCTTTGTTAGAATCCTATTCTCTCAAAATTTATAATTTGTAATTGTAAAGAATAAATTCTTTGTTAGAATCCTATTCTCTCAAAATGTATAATTTCCCAGCATTTAAACATTTATGTAATTAAATGTTTAAATCCAAACATTGAAAAGGGAAAATTAAATAACATTGTATTTTTAATGATGATCTCTGGATAATTTTATTTCAATTGAATTATTTTATTGATTTACAATTGACTTCTCTATATTATTATAACCACAGACAAAAGAAAAAAATTTTTTTTTTTTTTACTTGGGAATTGTATACTTTTGACTTGTCTGGGTACAAATGGTAAATTAACTGTAGAGTTTCTTTTTAAAACTCAAATTTATTGAGATTCACGACGTAAAATCTCACGAGCTGATAAGCTAAAAACTTCTGTTTCTTTGCTTGATGACATTTTTGATAGAAAATAAATTAATTTTTCTCGTATAGCTTTAAAATTTGTATTCTTTTAACTATGTATTTTGCCATAGCTTCAAATTGTTTCTTATGCATTTTTTTCGTAAAAACTATTTTTCTTTGCTTTTATTACTTGGTTTTCGTCATCCATCCCTGTATTTTTACAAATTAAATTGACATAAATTTAAAAAAAATAAAAAAGTATAAGAATGAAGTGAAATAGAAAAAGATAAAAGAGAAAAACTGTGTGAAAAAAAAAAAAAACGGAGAAAGAAGAGACTGTACATGTCACCTTATGACTTAATGCTTCGTCTGGTGTCACTCCTATTTAGCAGCAATGCTTGTATTGTTTTATGCTTGAGCATGCATACACGCGTCATTACTTGTAACAATATTATTCGTTCGCGTTTAATTTGAACTTATATGCGGTAAATGCAGATATGTTATTATATATGCCCTTCTTTCTTTTCATTTCTTAATTTGCCAATTCTATTGAATTATAAAAAATATATTTTAAATTTATAATTAATAAAAATATACTTTTTTCTTTTCCTCTAAAAAAAACAATATGAATATCATATCAATCAAATATCATTTAAATTTATGAAATTTTCATTAAATCATGTTTAAAATTCAATTTTTTTTTTCAAACAAAATTTTCTAATTATAAATATAAAAAATTTCAAAAGTGCTGTTATGCCTATAAACAATTATGTAAATATAAAATCTCAACTTTAATTTGAACACAGTATAAAAAAAATTTATAACTTATAATGCTATTTTTTCTTTTAAGACAAGTGAAAAACAGATAAAATTTGAATAATACAAAAAAAAAATTATAAATTGAAAGTATTTTAGTAGGAATGCATGTTGGAAATCATCGTACACTAATACGCGCAAGTTGTTATCTCGCCTGTCTAAAGGTGTCGAATGTCTTGTCCGTCCATGCGCGAACATTTGTTATGTCTTTGTTACTACCGGATGTGCTTCGATGCGGCCGATGTCATAACGATGACTTTTATAGTTAAATAATTTTTAATTCAATTCAACAAAAGAAAAAAAAAATTTTATGTATTTTACACACGCTTTAAAACTTCAGTTTAAAAGATACTCTCATTCTTTCCGTCATAGAATAGTTTAAGAAAGAATGAATAAAAATAGCAGAATAGTAAAAAAAAAAATTTTGAGTAAATATATACATGATTAAAACACAAATTACAACGATTTTGCGCATCATTCTGGTCTAGGTCGCCAATTTTGTCACGTCGCGGGGGCGACATGAGCATTTTAAGTGTCAAATATAATAAAAGTTTGAAATAATATTAGGAATAGTTATTATGCAACGGGAGTTGCACTGGCCTTGCATGATTCTGTGCCGAGCTCAAGTAGCCCATAGCACTGGCAATCGTTGAATTTGTGTTAATCATATATTTATTTACTGTATTTACCCTTTTATCTATATTTTTGATTATCACTTTCACACATGCAAAACAGAATACTGTTCATTGCATGGTGGCAGTGACTTGATGATTTTATTTTGTTATATATATATTTTTAAATAAGTATATATTTGAATTAGAGAAATAGAAATCATTTTGGAAAGAAGAAATAGAAATTACGTACTAATAAATAATATTGTTTATTACTCACATTCTTAAACTTCTATACAGATAATTGAAAGGTGGAGCGTGAATGGACAATCACGCACTTGTCGATCGGTAGCAGGTTGTAATGAGACTGAAGCTAATTCATGTACATTTGCAAGACGCTTACACAAAGGCTCTACGTTAGTGGAGGAAGCTACTGGTGTTTTATAATTTGATCCGATTCGAGCGCGTACGTGCGATTACTCATTCACTTCCAACCATCATTCTACTCTTTCGTTTGTTCGCTTCAATTATTATTTATTAATTATATAAAATTATTATAGTAATAATTACTGTTATATTCAATTTTGTTGTTCAAATTGTACCATTCACTAACACTTTGTTGCATTGCGTCTCATTCGTACGATCATTAGAAAATATATTAATAATAATTACATAAAATATCGGCTTATTCATGGCGATATCACAC
>NW_019640881.1:0-16355 GCF_000599845.2 Trichogramma pretiosum | reverse complement strand
TTTTAATTATCTATATTTAAAAAAATGAAATGATTGTATTCATTATTGTAACCATCATTTCTGTATATACTTTTTAAAAAAAATATGCAATTGTACTAAATAAATTGGAAATTTATTTTCAAATTATTATAATTATTATAAAAACCTTAATGAAAAAAATTAATTATTCAATTGATTCGATTTTATACCCATATGACTAAAATTAAGTGACATGAGGATAAAGACGATATGAAACCATAGCGATGAAAAACGAACAAAAAAATGAGAAATAGAAACTTATACCGATATGGGTAATATGAATTTAAAATTAAAATACGTCGATTTTTTTACAAACAGCTCTTGGTGCACTCCCTCCTTCAAGTATAAAATTTACTAGTATTCCGAATATCAATATACGTAAGTTCTTGCACACGATCCGATACAAGAACTTATGTAAGATCTTGTGTCGATTATCGTAGGCAAGATCTTGAACAAGATCTTGGGCCGGATCATAAGTGGGATCTGGCATAGGAACTTATGTAAGATCTTTTGTTATATTTCTCACCTGGGTACCGATACTCGATGCATTTGTTTTCGTATACCAATCAGACTTTCATATCGGAATAACCAATAGAACTCAAAATTACTTTTGAGACGAATGGAAAGTCTTGAAGCATAAGGTAGTTGCAATTTTCATCCGATGTAAATCTTTTTGCGACAAGAGAAGGATCGTATTCATTCATAGATAAGCCGTCGCTACCGAAACTAACTCTGCATACTATAATTTTTTTCTAAAATTAGTTTATAGAAAGAAAATTCTGGGGGGTTTGTGGTGCATGTTCTGACAACTAAATGAAGGGTTTCATATAAGTAAAAAAGTTATATGTTTCGCGGGCAAGATCTTGAGTTCGAGATCGTGCGCCATTGACGTTCACATTCTCTACCATTTCCACGACATTTACATACTCGGCCAACGATTGACCAGTTTTTGATGCCGTTGGCTGGAATCAAAAAATCGCACTTTCAAAAAATAGAAATTGCCACTGTTAATGACGACATTGACACTATGCTTTTTAAAATCATTATTTGCTTGAATTTTCGAATCCAGGTGACTTTTTTTAGGACAGATGACACATGGTATTAAAAAAGAATATGTCGCTGACCGAACCTACTTTTGCATATCGATTTTTTCGATAATGCTTTCAAAGAATACGATATTTCAATGAGTTGTTAGTCTTGAACCCAACTACTAAATTAAATATGTTAAGTCATAGATATTGTTTAACAATCACAGATAAAAATTGATGACGAAGTTGGACTGATGGTTCGTTATAGCATTTTACAATTTCTGCGACATTTCGTACTTTCTTGCGGTTACCGATCCTCGATGCATTTTTTTTCGTATACCAATCAGACTTTTTTATCAGAAAAAACCAATACAACTCAAAATTACTTTTGAGACGAATGGAAAGTCTTCAAGCATAAGCTAGTTGCAATTTTCATGTGATGTAAATCTTTTTGCGACAAGAGAAGGATCGTTTTCATTCATAAATAAGCCGTCGCTACTAAAACTAACTCTGAATACTATAATTTTTTTCTAAAATTAGTTTATAGAAAGAAAATTCTGGGGGGTTTGTGGTGCATGTTCTAACAACTAAATGAAAGGTTTCATATAAGTAAAAAAGTTATACTTTTTGCTGGCAAGATCTCATGTCCGAGATAGTACCCTTATGACGTTATCATTATTCTCAATTTCACATCCTTGGCTCACGGTTGACCGATTCTCGATGCAATTGTTTCGGAATACCTTTTCGCACTACTTAACAAAACCAACAAGAACTCAGAATTACTTTCATGTCGCCTCGAATTTGTTAAGTATTAGTTGGAAAATGTTTTAATTCGAACTGGATCTTTTCACGATATTGGACGGATGGTATTAAACAAGACCTCTTACCTATTTCGTCAGTTTAAGTTTTTTGAATACCTAGAAAATCAACTAAAATTCGAGAAGGTTTTCGATTCTGAACCGTATATTTAAATTAATGATCTTATGTCAGTCAAAAAGACATACTTATTAATAAATGTTATTTAGTGTGTCTACAGATATGTTTGGTGAAGTGATGATAAAATTGTCAAAAAATCAATGAGCATCAAAATTATATTTTCTACGATAGCCGACAATACATGATCGTTATCATATTTTGAAACATTATCATACATTGAATCAGTCAATTTTTTGCACTTTCATTTGCATTTCATTTAAATGTTATACTATTCACAGGCTAGAACTAATGTTCAAGATTGTATCTAAATGAACTTATATCATTTTTCGATCTTCGCGACATAAGCGAATAGGAGGTTGTACTTACAAAATTCGCAAGATTCTTTCCAGTAAGAAATTTGAAGGTCTTCTTAAGATTGTTCTTATAATAATTATCCATTTCTATAGTCTCAAAGTAAAAAACTTTATTACCATTTGAGAATTTCTACTCTCGTCACTCATCGGGATTATTTGATGAGGAAGAGACTTGGATGAGACTAGAAATTTTAAGATGAAAAAATCGTAGGTTATACGATTATAGTTGGCAATCATTTATCCATGATATTTTTTTCTGCGACATTAGCGAGAATAAGTTTGTCATTCCGAAATGCACAAGATCAATAAAAATAGACTATTTAAAGCGAAACTATTTCTTTGATTCAAAAGTTTAATGGGATTGTTAAATCAGTTCACCTCAGATATTAAGTAATTGCAGGAGTTTAAAACATTTCATTTTAAGATTTATAGATTTATTAATTGATTGTTTATGGAGCTGTTATAATTTTTCAAGAATACTGTGTATATCGAGTTGAAATTATACCGATTAATCGTAATTCGGACGTAAAAAATGAAATCTTGATAAATGAAAAAAGATGAAATCTGTTTTAAATTTTATTAATTTCTTTTGATAAAACAAATATTTGTTTGAATCTAACAAATTTCTCCAAGAAATGAACATTAAATGCCCTAGGAGATCAATAAATACATTTTTAATGTATAAAAATCAGATTATTAAAGTATCAATACTTGCAAATGTCTTATGTAATAAGGTTAATTTTACGGAAACAAGTCACTAGGTACATAACAAGTTCTTTATGTATTTTTTTTGTAAATATACTGAAAACGACTTCGCAAACTAGGAGCACATCTTTTTCTCAACGAAGGAAACATATTCATTTTTGCTTCCATCTTCTCTGTACTTGCATATTCTCGTGATCCTAATTCTTCACGGAAAGCAGATTCGAAATCTTTTAGTTCAGCTTTGGTCCATCTCATACGATTAGGTTTACCTGCCAATTCTGAAAAATTAACACATAATGAGTAAAATATTATCATCAACGAATTTTGCTTATTATCGACCTATCAATTATATGAAATATCTTTATAATCATGTTTGTTATTCATTTCGGAAAAAAACCTTGTAAAATAAAAAATCAAAAAATCTTAAGTACGTGTTCGTTTCATTCTATTTGTGTAATTTTCAGCACATTCATTGTTTCCCAAAAAAAAGTCCCTTGCCTTGTTAAGATCTTAACATCGCCTGATAACGATGTGTTGGAATTTATATTTAATAATTTTCCGAAAAAGCTAATGTTATGAAGATACCCATAAGAGGAATATTACACCAGTTCGACCAAAACATCGAAAAATTTTTTTATGTTTCCTTTCGATTCTTCGAAATGTGGACTAAAAATATCACCTGTGAATTTAATATGACAACATTGATCAGTATAGTTTAGGTCTAAAGTGATAGGTGTAGTTTAGGGTACATTTTGAGCCACTTCGAGGGTTGTAGTTTTTCGACATGTGCATTTATATAAAAAATTTATAGTTTCATTGGCTTGAATAAAAGCAGTCAGTAGTGGCAAAAGTTGTTGCTATAGCAGATCGTAAAGTTTGTGTTTAGGATTTTGAATATAAAATAATTTACACAAATATCAGATAATAGTTAGAACCCAAGCGTCTTATTATTATTCAAATATCCTAAAGGGTGTATTGTTTTTCAAAATACCGAAAAGGCTGTATTATTTTCTAAATAACCGAAAGGGTTATTTATCTCGAAATAACCCAAGGGGTGTTATTAATCGCCTAATAACCCCAGGGGTATTCTTAAAAGTTCAGTTCAAAATTCGACTATTTAAGGGGAACCCTGTAGACTCAAAATAATAAAAACACAAACACTGTATTTCGATTATTTATCTCGTCACTTTTCACTGTATCGACGTTTCGTCAGACGATGCTGACCTCATCAGGGTAAAAATTAAAGATGTTACAAAATTTTTAACGAAGATATATGTGGACTGTTTAAGTTACCACAAGTCATTGACTTGTAACATCTTTAATTTTTATCCTGATGAGGTCAGTATCGTCTGACGAAACGTCGATACAGTGAAAGTTTTAATAAAAGTGACGAGATAAATAATCGAAATACAGTGTTTGTGTTTTTATTATTTTGAGTTTACAGGGTTCCCCTTAGATAGTCGAATTTTCAACTGAACTTTTAAGATTGAATTGACTAAGGGAGAATAGTGAAATTTTACACAATTTAAAAACGAATAGCCCAGGGGTATTGTTAGTCTCCAAATAACCCAAGGGGATTTATTATTTTCGAATTATTGCTTTAATACGGTTACTTGCAATTACTCTGTTGAATTATAGAAAAAAAAAATTTCGTATAGTAACAAAATATTATAATGTGTTGGACAAAGGGATGAAAAATCGTCTTATCGGTGCCAAAATTTATACAGCACATCTTCTAGTCAATAAGAAGTCGTCATAACAATTTGGACGCAATCGGTGAAACGGTTATTGAGATGTGGATAGAAAAGATATTTGAAGTATGAAAGATCAAATGCAACTGTAATAGTTGAGACATTTGTGCTTGATATTTTTTAATATGCACCACAAAGCAGCTGAATATTCGCATGCCTTTATTCTATATTGATGATAGGCAGTGAATGAAACATGTGGAAATAGTTCTAATTGATGTGAAAATAAGTAATAAGTGGGTGATAATCATGTGAAAGCCAGAGATTAAGTGCAATTAATGTGTATAATGTTTAGGGAACAAATTTTGCTTCTCCTGGAAAATTTTTGACATTTTTCTCCTGTTTGCGCAGGTTTTTTCTCTAAGTTTTGTAGATAGATCCATAGATATCTATATATTGAGTTTTGTGGAATTTTGATAGAAGTTATATAAAAATATGAAGGTCTAAATCAAAATTCCAAAAAACTCAATTTTTCTGAAGATTTTGCTTTGAACCAGACTTCCAAACTCAGGAAAAAGCCTTGCGCACAGTACTAAAATGCTAAAATAGCCAATATAATCTACTCTTAGATACAGAGGCCTATTCTACAAATTTTTTTTCCACATTTTTTAAGGCTCAAAAATGTCAAATTCATATTGAAAATGTAGTTGGCATTAGACTGTGATTACTATGACAGAAATACCACAGGGAAAGAAATTGGTGTAATACTCCTCTTAAAATGTGTTGATAACGAAGTTTGAAGTCGAAGAATTTTTTGTATTCATACATGCGTAATTTTATAGATATTTATAATTTATCTTACCTGAGTCATTAGATGGTTTTTTTAACAAATTCGAATACCAGCCAGTACTTTCTGGTTCATCTGAATCATTTTCATTACTTTTTTCTCTGATTGAGTTCGTGCTTGTTGATTCCTGTAGATTTTTCACGGGTTCTTTACATTTATAGTTCATCACGCCTTCTAAGAATGCGGTTACCTCTGCTGCTTCCACAGCTGTTACATCTTGATAATATCCTTCATGCGTTGCCTCTGAATGAGCAAGATGTCGTATCAAATGGCTTGATTTGTTTCCATCGTTTTTCGATTTATTTTTTGAAGCTATAAACTTTCTAACACCTGTAGCTGTTACATTTTCCCTTTGAACAAACGATTTAAAGTTTTTGTGACAATCATCAACAAGGTTCTTCATGCATTGATAAGAGTTCAGATGCGGGTTTTTATCATTCAAAGTATCTGCTATCGCGTATAAATATTTGTTCTTATGTGATACGCCAGATTTTTTACGATACATTACAAGAGTATCTTGTATACTTTCATCGAATTCTGATAGATATACTTTGCCATCCAGACCGTTTGTTTTCTTGCCTTGTACTTCCATGTAAGAATACTTTTCAATCGCTTCTCTGCCAGATATTTCTAAATCATAATCAGATTCATTTCTGGATAGAAGTTTAGAACCTATTAAATCAGTCCAATGTGTATCATACTCTTGCATAAAATAGTTTATCGACTGGATTTTTACTGGATTTTCTTGTTGCGTGTACTTTGATTTGAGAATATGAGCAGCTCTTTTGATAATAAAACCGACGAATTGAGCAGTTGATGGATGCCTGAAAACTCGTTCTTTATTTTCTCCAAATCCAGCAATTTTACGCGTTGCTTTCACGCACAAATTAAAATGTCTAGATTTCAAACATGATTCCAAATCAGTAAATTCGGGACCATATGATTTCATCTGATTAACAAATCTGCCTGCAGTGCGCAACTGGCTTCTTATTAAGCCATCTTGCTCCGGCCTATCATACCTTTCACAAGCAGTATTACCAACTTGAGCAATCGTCTCATCATATTTTGTAGTGGCAAAAACTTCATCTTCTCTGAAACGACTGGCAATTCTCTGAAGCCGTTTACAAGCAACCGGATGAATGTGCGTCTTAGAAGCTGCTTTACACGATCGCAAAAATTCGCGAGCTCCCATATTAGCTACATCATTTTCTTTGGGATGATACTTATTTATGTGAGTGCTAATATTTCTTCTGGAGACCATCTGTAGGCACTCATTGCATTGAACTCTTTAAACGATATTTTTCATCGTTTTTTGATGTTTTTTGATTTTCTTACATCAGAGTTTTCATCATTAAATGTTTCCATTTTTTCATAAATCGATTCGGTGCAATCTTCAGCTTCACGTTCTTCAGAATCACATGGTTTTTCAAGTAGATTTTTGGCTTTTGTTAATCGTCTTGTGACTATTTGTTTTCCAGTTGGGTTCAAAGAAGAATTGTTGTTGAATTCTGCGTTTCCATGTAATCGTAGTTTTTTAAACAATTCTCTCCGCTCTTGTAGTGCTGCATTTCTTGCTTTTCCGGTCAAATTTTTCACAGGAATATTTAGGATTTGTTGCACGGTACTAGCATCGGCATGTTTTGCCGACAAGTGCTTGTCTAATCTTTTAAAAATTTGGTAGCAATAAGGACAACATCCTTCCTTCGCATAGTATTTACCACCTTATGTGGATTCTGGAATAAACATTTTTTTCATAAAATCTACATCAACTGATTTTTTTTTCGATTTATATTCATAGGAACGCCTTTTTTTCTTTAATATTTCTATTGGATTTTCTTGAGTTACATCGGAATCTTTATCATCTGATGAATCATCTTCCGAGGAAGGGCTGAACTCAGTCGACTCATCTATGTCTTCAGATTCAGATTCTTCATAATGTTTTTGTTTGGATGCACGAAGATCTTTTTTAGAAAATGACTTAGAATTATCTGATTCTGAATAATTTTTTTGTGACAATACTTTAGGTGTACTACTATGTGAAACAGATTTGCCACTCGAGAATCTTATTTTTTTTGTTAAAAGCGATAAGCGTGTCTTAGTATTTTTGTTTAAAGTATCTGAACCATTTTCATTATCAGATATAACATCTGACATTACTGTCGATGTACTATGTGAAGCAGATTTCGTACTTGTAGATCTTTCTATTTTTTTAGAAAGGGATGAACGGGTGCTTTTCTTCTTTTCAGCCGGAGAAAACCAGTCACTATTATCATCTGATGAAATATGTGCCTGCTTTCTACAGCGTTTCTGACTTTTATTTTTCGTATCGTATTTCTCGTACGTTCCTGTGTAGGAATCCGACTCCTCTGAAGAAACCATCTGAATAAAAATAAAATTCATGACATAATCCAAATCCAAACAAAGTCACATAGTATATTGTTTAAAGTGAAGAAGAAATGTGTCGAAAAGAGGATAATGTAGAACGCTTAGTATGTATGATTCACTCAAAAGCCTTTAATAGAGAGAATAATAAGTTTTTGGCTCTTTCCAAGACATTCGTTCTTAATAAATATAGGATGGGACATTCATTGCTATCATCGATTTCGTTCGAAATTTTAACAAATCTCTAAAAATACTCCGTTCTATAACGGAATTTATATGTCTTTTCTTTTGCTAGTACGCAAGTTTACGCAAAAAAATCTAATAATTAATGACGATTCAAGTTTTGGTATAAGCTATGATTTAACTTTGATTGAAGAATGAACGTTAGAAAAATTCAACTAAAAATACAGTCATTTTATATAAAGGGGCAGCGATATATTTAGAATTAGAGCTAAATTTTCTTATTCATAAATATTTGTTCTATCATAAATTCTCAAGTTCAATAGTTTCAACAGAAAACAAAATGATCTTCTGACACTTTACATGTAATGAGCTTGAAATAAATTTGTATAAAAACCAAAACGCTTAAGACAAATTCTTTTAAAAAGAAAGAAAAATTTTCTACTGGATTATTAATAAGCGATTGAGTTCAATCACACATTAATCGTGAAGAACATTGTGGAAACCAAAAATTTTATAGAAGTTATAGTAGTTCCTACTGTTATTCCATCAGAGGCAGTCTAATAAAAACTATTATTGTTCAGCAATTTAACTTTGAAAAAATTTCTTATGAATCCAGCCAATTTATATAGAATCTTGTGAAAATGGTTTTCATAATTTATTAGTTCATTGTTAGAGTCTGATAGTACGAAGCGAATTATTTTAGGACTCGCAGTCTTATACATTGTAAGAAATATTTCAATAATATGGACTTAAATTTTACCAAAAATTTAATAATAACAATAATCTTAATTAAAGATATTATATTATGCAATCATGGACCCGTAATAGAATTTTTCATGACATTAGCAATCAGGAGTTTTAAATTTCGAAAGGTACAGCGACAATAACGAAAATATCTAATGCCTAACTTCGCTCATGATTCATAAAAATTTGAGTAGGCTAGTATAGATTGTTTTTATGACTAATAAATTGATTGTCAGAGACTGAAAAATTAAAGCCTCCGGAATATTAGAGAATTAATGGTCTGAAAAATCATCAAATCAAGAGGTGCGGTAGCACCTCGCCGGTATTTAATAGAAATAAACTTCGATTTTACTTAAAACTCTGTAATAGAAAGGTATTAGCTGAAGAGATTATATTTTGAGAGAAAAAATTTGCTGTAATGAAGTGGAAATGTTAAAATGTACGCATAAATAACTTCCCTCAGCATTTAGATATGCATGAAAAAGTTACTTACTAAAGATGAATATGAGAGACAATGGTGTAAATGTGGATATTTTTCCAATTACGTTGAGACTCGTTTTACATAAAATTTATTCGACAAATAACAAGAAGTTTACGTAAAGCTTGATCATGTAATTGATTCGACGTAATAGAATAACGTAACGCAAATATCAACCAACAATCTCAACAAGCTCAACGCTGATATCCTAAAGTAAATTATCAATGACCAGAGTGTAGATGTTAATAATTTTCTCAAAATAAATTAGGAGGCCCAAGCGTAATTTTAATTTTTTTTTGTCAAATAAGGCCGCATAGTTAAAATAATTTATACGACATATTCAATTGCAAAAGAACTTCGAGTTTACATAAAACTTGGTCGGGTAATTGATTTGGGGTAGTAAGGTTAAATTATGCAAACATTAACTCCAGTTAACCGTTTACACGACATTAGCTAAAATGAATTTGAGTCAGAAAATGCACAACAGCAAATGGTATAGGCTTTCTAATACGCAAATACAATCTAATACCCTTTGTATTCATAAAATTATAATAATTCCGTAAACGTTTTTTCAAGATAATTATCAATTCCCAAAGTGAAGATTTAAGTAATTTTTCTCAAGATAACTTTCAAATGCCCGAGCGTAATTGTTATTTCTTTTTTAATCAAATAGGAACGCAAAATTAGAATTACTTATGCGAAATATTTAATTGCAAAAGAACTTGGATTTTAACTAAAATTTGGTCGATTCATTGATTTGAGGTTATAAGGTTATATTATGCAAACATCGACTCAAGAAAACCTTTTTCACGACATTAGCTAGAAAGAATTTGGGTCAGGAAATGCTCAACAGCACAAGATGTGGGCTTTATAATACACAAATACAATCTAATACCCTTAGTATTCATAGAATTAAAATAATTCCGTAAACGTCGTTTTCCCATGATAATCATCAATTCCCAGAGTGAACATGGAAATATTTTTTCTCAGGATAACTTTCAAATGCCCGAGCGTAATTGTAATTTCTTTTTTAATCAAATAAGGCCGCATAGTTAGAATTATTTATGCGAAATATTTAAGTGCAAAAGAACTTGGATTTAAGATAGAATTTGGTCGTTTCATTGATTTGAGGTGGTGAGGTTAAATTATGCAAACATCAACTCAAAAAAACCTTTTTCACGACACAAGCTAGAATAAATTTGAGTCGGATAACGCAAAACAGCTAAAGATATGGGCATTTTAATACGCAAATACGATCTAATACCCTCTGTATTTATAGAATTAAAATAATTCTGTAAACGTTGTTTTCTCAAGATAAATATCAATTCCCAGAGTGAAGGTGTAAATATTTTTTCAAGATAACTTTCAAATGTCCGAGCGCAATTGTTTTTTCTTTTTTAATCAAATAAGGCCGCATATTTTGAATTATTTATGCGAAATATTTAATTGCAAAAGAACTTGCATTTTACCTAAAACTTGGTCGTGTAATTGATTTCAGGTAAAAAGGTTATATTATGCAAACATCGACTCAAGAAAACCTTTGTCACGACATTAGCTAGAATTAATTTTGATTTGGAAAACGCACAAAAGAATAAATCGGCTTTTTTATACTCAAATATAATCTAATACCCTTTGTGTTCATTGTACTCAAGATTATTTCTGATGGCCCCAGCGTAAATGTTATTTTTTTAGAAATGTCTGAACACAAATTATCATATTTTGTTGGGACATCATTTATTTAGAATGAACTCGGATTTTATGTAAAATGTTGTCACTGCATTTTAGGGATTTAAATTTTTTTTGCATTTATTTAACCACGTTCACAACATCCACGACATCAAAAATCATTTTGATGTTTGGGAAATATTTTTTCATTCTACGAAACGATGCTTATAATCGTCAGAGCTAAAATCTATTTGCAGGAATTCGAAACACATCGCGAGATAAAGGAGCCTGCCTTTGTTGTGCTTTTGTTTTTTTTTACTGCGAATACTTTGTGCACGGGCACAGCCATGACCTTACAAAACACGATATATTATTTAACTAAAACTTTAGAATTTTGAGAAAAAAAATCCCTTACCTTAAAATGAATAATCCTGGCTTTATTTCCTCAGAGTTCTCAGTTTATTCCAGGCACCGTCGTTATCTCAAGTTGTCCTTTGAAATTGTTTGTTGGCTAGCACTTATGGTTATGAGAGCTACTGGCTCGCAATCTCTCGCTCTACTACGCTTCAGTATCGCTTGAATTTCTTCTTCTTCTTTTATGGCTCCGATTTAGGTAGTATCGCTCGATCAACTGACGAGAGCTGGTTTAGGCGAGCTTATTCGCGTCCATGTTTGAAAAGTTCGTTAGACGTACCGTAGTGGGAGGAAGGGCATTCGTCACAAAGAACCCCCCTCCACATATACAAGACGCCTCTGCCTCGAGTCGATGCTTGCGTCACAAAGAACTCCCCTCCACATATACAAGACGCCTCTGCTTCGAGTCGATGCTTGCTGTAACTCGTAGCATGCTATGTTGAGCTGCTGGTGTTTCTCGCAGTGACGACACGCAGTATTACCACGTTCGAAAAACAAAAATCAGTTCGGTATCACGAACATCAAACAGTGACAACAGAGGCTCTGATGTTCGTATCTGGAGCAAGCTGAACCGAGGAATCGACTTTCTGTTTCAATCTCGTGTTTTTATAATTAATTCTGAATTGAATGATAAGTAGATGAGAGCACGCTAGTTAGCTATAGTATATGAAAAAAACCGTAATTCTATGACTTTACTTGCCCGGCCGTCTAGATTAAATACAAAACGTTTACACCTACTTCAATAGAAAAAATTTAATAAAACATAATAAAACTTTATGTCAATTTATGAAGTACTTATATTTATTTATGTATTTTACTTCATTTTATTCATTTTTTTCTTCGATAGATCTCCGAACAATTAATAATGCTTTTTCAAAGTAACGTTTCAACATATCTGCTGCAAAATTATTATGTAACAATCGTAGTTATTTATTTAAAAATTATTTTTCTGTAGTTTAGAAAAATATATATTAATAAAATAATAATTTTTGAATGATCAGTGTTTTTTTAAAAATTATGTCTTTGGATAGTTCGCATCGTTTTTCATCTAGACGGCCGGGCAAGTAAAGTCATAGAATTACGGTTTTTTTCGTATACTATAGCTAACTAGCGTGCTCTCATCTACTTATCATTCAATTCAGAATTAATTATGAAAATTTTATCATAGTTTTTATGAATATTATCAATCGACTTGAAAAAACTCATAAAGTTGTTTCTAATTTTATATAATATCTTGGTTTGCTTGTGTACTTGTCAAAAATTTTCTGATTTCATTAACATCATAGGTAATCATAGGTTCATAGGTAAACATAGGTAAGTTTAATTCTTACTGTAGGATCCAAACTGACATACTTGCTTCTAATAATCTTTTTGAAAAAAAGAATTACCACTAAAGGATTATTTAAAATCTCAGTTGCTTCTAATTTTATATAATATCTTGGTTTGCTTTTGTACTTGTCAAAAAGTTTCTGATTTCATTAATATCATAGGTAATCATAGGTTCATAGGTAAACATAGGTAAGTTAATTATTTTACTCTAAAACTGTATAAAATTGAAGATGCGCTCGCGCGGAGCAAAAGTCGCAAAGCGGAGAAAAGTCTGGAAAAATATTGCGCTTGTGCATTTTGACAGATTTTTGTCTTCTCTTTTCAATAGTGGTATCATCGAAATGCATAAGCGCAATATTTTTCCAGACAATTTTCAAGACAATTTTCAGTTAATTTCCAGATAATTTTTCTTCGGAACTCAGACTATATTTTGGTTGACTTTTGAATTTAACACTTTATTTTAATTCAATTTTTTAATTTTCTTGACGCCCGGGGTGATTTATGTACAGTAACACCGCAACTTTCCGGTCAAAGTCATCGCCGAGTTCGAATTTCGACCTAGTGCGTGAGCGGGTTACCGAGGACGATATTTCAGCGAAAACATCTCGACTTTCCGAAGAAAGTCATCGTCGAGTCCGTATTCCGATCTAGTTCGTCGAGCGGGCCGCCCGGAATAATATAGTCTCGCGGTAACATCGCACCTTCGCGGATAAAGTCATTGTCGAGTTCGGATCCCGAACTAGTGCGTCGAGCTGGCTACCCTGGACGATACTTGTGCAAAAACATCGCGACTTCCCGGAAACTGTCATCGCCGAGCCCGGATTTTGACCTAGTGCGCCGAGTGGGTTACGCGGAATGATATTTCCGCGGCAAAATCGCAGCTTCCTAGAGAAAGTCGTCGTCGATTCCAGACGGATATCAACCTAATGCTCCGAGCGGTCATTCTATAGGGTAATATTCTCGAGTAAAACCCGTGCAGAAAGTCATTTTCGAGTTTAGAGTTCGACCTGGTGCCCGACCGGGTTACCCAGGATAATTGCGAGAATCTTGATGTCGAGAGAAAAATCTACATGTATCGTTTAAAACTCATACATATCAAATCGATGCGCAGCATCTATACATAGATACATTTAGCCTTATTAATCAATTAAATCGATGATATGAAGTTGGCCGGAAGACTACGTGAGACCGCGTTTTGCGTGAGACCGTTTTTTCGTCGGGGATTTTTTCTTTTATCATTCGTATTTAGTTAATACTGCGTTTTTCGGAGACTATGAATGCACTTTTTTTGGTCACTTTTTACGAGGAATCGATTTACCGAATCAGAATTACCGTATGTTTTATAGATTTCAAATAATAACGTTAGGTTGTTTTCGCGGGTCCCGAAATCGCAATTCTCGCGTATATGAGGAGCGTGGAGTGACGCTGCTCTCGTCTGCCATACTTGCCATTCGGAGCGCGACACGCGCTCCTCGATTAACGTTATATTTTTTTCGGCTTCGAAATGAGAATAAATGGGGTAAAAGACCCGTTGCACTATCTTGTGAAATATAAGCAAAATTATCTAATTCCCGAAATTATGGGCAAGAAGGGCTCGGCTTATTTCTGTAAAACTCGATATCATGATTGGCAAAAATGTGTGATTCTTGCGCGTGACGGTAAGTTATCATTTGGTACTGGGCAATGCCCTTTTATTTATAACCTTCTTCATATTTTTAAACATTTTCAGAAGACTTGCAAAAGTTGAAAGATATTAAAGAAAGCTATGAAAAAATCTACGCTGAAAAAATCAATAAAAAGCTGAAGGATTCTTCTCCTAATTATTTACAGGTAAGACTATTCAAACAAATTTATACTTCAAAATTTTAACAAATTTTGAGTTTCATTCTTTAAGTTAACAATTTAATTTCTGTATCATATACTTAGATTGAAAATAATTCATATGGCCGAGGAGTCTATGCTTCTAAAAACATCTCAGTAGATGAATATGTAGTAGAATATAAAGGAAATGTGATAAAGGGGATGCAACCAGCTCTCAAAATGGAAAAAAAGTATTCTCGTCGAAACGATCAACACTGCTATCTGTATTTTTTCAAATGGAAAACTTCAACAAATTATTGGTATAGCTATTAATTATTTTTGACATTTGACCAATATAATGATTTGATGTTATTGTTTTACAGCATTGATGCTACCGATGATGATGGTAGTTTTGGCAGACTCATAAATCACTCATTCGACGAAAATGTATATCCAATCGTATGGACTAGTGACCAGAACAAGCCTCATATTATCTTTTTTGCAAAAAGAGATATCGCCATAGGAGAAGAGATTGTTTATAACTACACTGAGCATAGAAAGATAATATGGAAATTATATCCATTTTTGGATCCGAACAACAAAAATGAGACTACGAAAACCTTTCAAAAGGGTAATATAATCTTTTTTTTCTAATTTGCCTCTGAAAATGATTTGAGTACGTTGAACTTTTTATGAATAATTTAAATTCTTCTTTCTACATGGTGTGACAATGTCACTGAGCAGTAAATCGCGAAAATGACGCAAGCCGTAATGTGTGAATGTGCGAGTGAGATGCGCGACCGAGAGGATGATAAAGTAGGAAAGTTGGATATCGCTCGAGCGCGCGTTCGGGGTTTCAGGGCAAAGGAGGAGCCAAGTTAACCTCGGACGCGGCTCTCGGATCACGTGCACTGAAGAGTAGATCGAGCCGTGCGAATCGAGCGCTCGCGTTCGATGCGTCGTCGATCTGCGCGACAGTGCACACAGGGATTCGCAATTAGACCGCAAGGTAGAACGGACGTGTCGAGGAGTGAGGAGTCGAGTGTGATAAGCTGTGTGGCAGCAGTGAAGTTGGCCGAGAAGAAGCTGTGTAGCAGCAGAGGTTGGCGAGTAGAGTTGTCGTAGAGAAGCTGTGTGGCAGCGGTAGAGACGGTCGTGAACAAGCTGTGTGGCAGCGGTAGAGTCGGTCGTGAACAAGCTGTGTGGCAGCGGTAGAGTCGGTCGTGAACAAGCTGTGTGGCAGCGGAAGTTCGTGTGTTGTGTTCGTGGAGAGGTTGAGCCCAAGCCTGGAGTGCAGTGCGACGAGAGAAGAGTTGCGAGGTGACGAGGCGATCGTGAGGCTCGGAAGGCAGCGAGCCGCGCGATTCGCTGTACAGCGACTTTTCTGATCAATCGTCCGAGGCATCTCCGAGGCGAGGCAAGAGCCCTTGGACCGGGCAGACCACGAGGACGGAGCAGCTGGGGGACAGCGGGAGTCAACATCGAGAATAAAGGCCGAGGCAACGGAGCGACGAAGAAGGTTGTAAATTGGATTAAGCTTGGTCGGTCGCGCGGATGTGTGAGAGTGTTGTATGATTGCGTAGTGTGAATGTAGAAGAGAAAATAAGAAGTTCGCCGTAGAATCGTTGTAGTACGAGTAGTAGAGATCGGAGTAATTGTAGCGAGTACCTTGGATTCAAGACGTGGTTCGAGTCCACGTGTTGCGTTTCAGGCCGGCGCGTGGCCATTTTTGCGAAGCTGTGACACTACAAGCATCGACGAAGAACAGCTGATGTCTTACCATCA
>NW_019640880.1:0-38749 GCF_000599845.2 Trichogramma pretiosum | reverse complement strand
ATAAGCGTAATCATAACATAACTTAACACTTTCAGCTGATAACAATAAATTGAATCTTTAAAATATGTTTTCCTCGTAAGAAATGGTCATCTTGGCGATCAGTCGCTTCAGTCCCGAATTAGAAATTTATTTTCTCGTAGAGAAAGTCGTGCTTTGGGGAAGATGGTTAATTCTCGCAAAGACTCCGGCTTCCGGCCTTAAACCAGACACGCATATTGAAACATCTGAGAGACGCCAATCACGAGACCGTATTATTTCTATACAAGTATAATAAGAGAAATCTTTATATAGCTTAACACTTGAAGCTAATAACAATAAGTTGAGTTTTTAAAATATGTTTTCCCCGTAANGTTGAATTTTGAAAATATGTTTTCCCCGTAAGAAATGGTCATCTTGGCGATCAGTCGCTTTAGTACTGAATTGGAAATTTATTTTCTCGTAGAGAAAGTCGTGCTTTGGGAAAGATAGTTAATTCTCGCAAAGACTGCGGCTTCCGTCGTTGATCGAGACACGCATATTGAAACATCCGAGAGACGTCAATCACAAGACCATATTATTTCTATACAAGTATAATAAGAGAAATCTTTACATAGCTTAACACTTTAAGCTGATTACAATAAGTTGAGTTTTTAAAATATGTTTCCCTCGTAAGAAATGGTCATCTTGGCGATCAGTCGCTTCAGTCCCGAATAGTATTAAGAAATAAATCATGTAACAAGAAATAAGCGTAATCATTACATAACTTAACACTTACAGTTGATAACAATAAGTTGAATTTTGGAAATATGTTTTCCCCGTAAGAAATGGTCATCTTGGCGATCAGTCGCTTCGGTCCCGAATTAGAAATTTATTTTCTCGTAGAGAAAGTCGTGCTATGGGGAAGATAGTTAATTCTCGCAAAGACTCCGGCTTCCGTCCTTAAACAAGACACGCATATCAAAACATCTGCGAGACGTCAATCACAAGACCATATTATTTCTATACAAGTATAATAAGAGAAATCTTTACATAGCTTAACACTTTCAGCTGATAACAATAAGTTGAATTTTGGAAATATGTTTTTCTCGTAAGAAATGGTCATCTTGGCGATCAGTCGCTTCAGTCCCGAAATAGAAATTTATTTTCTCGTAGAGAAAGTCGTGCTATGGGGAAGATAGTTAATTCTCGCAAAGACTCCGGCTTCCGTCCTTAAACAAGACACGCATATCAAAACATCTGCGAGACGTCAATCACGAGACCATATTATTTCTATACAAGTATAATAAGAAAATTCATTACACAATCTTACACTTTGAGCAGATAACACTAAGTTTAATTCTAAAAATATGTTTTCCTCGTAAGAAATGGTCGGCTTTGCGAACAGTTGCTTCAGTCCCGAATAGAATTCAGAATTTAGGCATGTAACGAGAAATTCGGACGACAACGTGTTACAGACTTTGATCACCAGACACAATTATTCCTAAAAGGACACGAGTTCCGGCTATGCCGGAACGAGCGGGTGTTTTCTTCGCACACTGTGCGCAAAAAGCTGGGCACTTGTTGCATACAAAATTTTACGCAATAGTAGGCGAAAAAGACATTCATTTAAATGAGGCGTTTTACCGCACACCCGTGTTCAAAATGGGGCATTTTACCGCACACAGGTGTCCAAAAACACTTTTGGCGCATTCGGAGATAAAACTACATTTTTCTTTGTTTTTCAGTTTCCTGCATTTTACACATGCAAGACAAAATTAGGCCGAAAAAGTAATTGGTTAGACTTAAAGAGCACAAAATTACCTTCAATTTGGTGTATGTAAAAAGTCTCTAAGTCCTCTAAAACCGTAGATACAGCTATTTGAAGTTTTACTGAACATTCAAGTATCATGTCAAGTGGTGTATGAAAATGCAAGATTTTATGCTTTAATTCTCAGTGAAACTTCAAACAGCTGTATCTTCGGTTCTAGAGGACTCAGAGACTTTTTATATACCTCAAATTAAAGGTAATTTTGTGCTTTTTCAGTTTGTGTACTTTTGATTTTGGTTTGAGTTTGCCTAGCATGTGTAACATGTAAAGATCTAAGGCGATACTCTGCGCTAGGGGCCTTTTTTGCACGTTTTCCGACACATATTTGCGTCTCCAGGGCAAACCAAGGCTCAAACCATTATAAAAACTTACAAGGGAGTAGTTGACATGTTGAGGAATCTTCTTAAATAGTTATAGAAAGGAAAGTCCGGATCATACTTGATTAGATTTTGTGTTTTTTGTTTTTTCTTGGTCAATTCTATTGCAGAAGCCTCCAGAGTGCTCAGATCGTTTCGGGACCCATATTTTCTGAAAATTTGGACGATTTCCAACTAAAAACCTCCTGGGCACTTTTACTTTTGAGTCATTCTACACTGAATTAGAGCTTATGGAAATATTTGCGATCTTCGATAAATAACGAAAAAATACAAAAAAGGCCAACTTTCGAATTCTCAATAAGGGTGATAGAAGGCCCCAATCGCTCTATAAATTTTTTTGTACATTCCTGACATCCCAAACAATATTTTCATCGTATTAGATATAGAAAATAATTTTAACCGGTTGAGTTGACAGAGAATCGGCCATGTACATTCACTTTTTAAAACTTTAAACGCATTTTTCTAGAAACCATGTTTTCTGAATCGGGCGGCAAGATATCTCGAAAAGTACTGCATTTAAAGATACACTTTTTTCTTTATGCAATAGTATGACGAAAAATGTCTTTTTTCGCACATTTTTAAGTGCGCAAAAAGCGTTTTTGGACACTTGTGTGCGGTAAAATGCCTCATTTTGGACATGGGTGTGCGGTAAAACGCCTCATCTAAATGAACGTATTTTTCGCCTACTATTGCATAAAATTTTGTATGCAACACGTGCCCAGCTTTTTGCGCTTAGTGTGCGGAAAAAACACCCACTCGTGCCGGCATAGCCGGCACTCGTGTCTTTTTCCGCACACTCGTGCCCAAAAACGCCTTTTGGGCACTTGTTACATAAATAACTATTTTTCGCACATTTTTTAGTGTGCAAAAAGCGTTTTTGGACACCTGTGTGCGGTGAAATGCCCCCTTTTGGACACGGGTGTGCGGTAAAACGCCTCATTTAAATGAATGTCTTTTTCGCCTACTATTGCATAAAATTTTGTATGCAACCCGTGCCCAGCTTTTTGCGCACAGTGTGTGGAAAAAACACCCGCTCGTGCCGGCATAGCCGGCACTCGTGTCCTTTTCCGCACACTCGTGCCCAAAAACGCTTTTTGGGCACTTGTTACATAAATAACTATTTACCTGCATCATTATTGGAAGATTTCGTTTTAAATGTTTGTTTGAAAAGTTAAAATACTTCAAACGGTAAAATAAGGATCCCAATAAACTTTGGACAGTTTCTTATTCGTATGAGTCGATCTTTAAGTGTGTTCGTTGAATTTTACAGGTAAGGAAAAATCTCTGATGAGCAATATATTTATGTTTCATCATTATTAATTTTTTATTAGGTTTTTTTTTCATTCAATCTTAAAATTTTTTTTAATGAAATTTGGTTATTAATGAATATATTTTTATTAAATAAAACAAAGAGATAATTTATTTATGCTTCAGAAAAGACAGTTGATCATAATCTTTCACATTATAGGTTGTTTTTCTAGTTTTTCCCAAATATCATTCGAAAATATGCATTTGAATTATTCATAAGTATGCTTATCATTAAATAGTAACAAAATAACAATATATTCATAAAAAATAAGCCGTATGACTAATAAACAAGATAGCTATATATTTTCTTCAACTTCAAGAAGAAACATTAAAATTATTATTACTTGAGGATTTTGTCAATGTTGACTTCGACAGATCCGGTACTGGTTTTTTGTAAAACATTGTTTACGAAGTCAGTGGAGTTGTTTGCAACTTTAATTCCTGGAAAAAAAATATATTATCAATGATCTTGTTTTCGGTAGTACTTTAAGTTCTAGATATACTCAATTTTATATAATAAATGTAACAGTATTTCTGACAACACGATACTAATACGAAAGTTTTACTTGATCTATCGAGAATGAAGAAAAAAGCACAAAATAGCCATGTCAGAGGACAAAATATTTATGTGACTTATCATCAACACACTTTTGTGTAGGTTACATGACCAATAAGCAATCTTATCTATAAGATCCTGTGACAGCCTTTATAGCAAATCATAGAAAGATAGTAGGCCTGCTCGTAGGTCATCCGGCGAATAGACAACGGATCAAAGACTGATTCAAGAACAGGAAGACAAAAACAACTCACAAATATCACAATCTGCTATATCTGCTGTACAATATTCATCTGTGATTATTCCGCAACTATTACAAAAAAAAGCTACTCACAAACACATTTCCAGGGTTTTTTTTGGAAAAGATAAAAACAGATATCCAGTAAAAATCCACGTTCTAAATAGCTTATTAAAAAATATATAACTATAACTCGCTAAAATCCTCACTCGTACACTGTTACTGTAAGGAGTTTTTTTAAAAGGTTCCAAATGCATAACATCGCCAAAAACATTAGTTTTTTACATTTTTTTGACGTTTGTCGATAATTATTGATGTTTACAGTAGGCCTGTGCGCCCAATTACAAGGATACGATAGGTTTGTACAAAAACGCAGTAAATGGTGCAAAAACATGATAAATCCTATCATGTTTTTGCACCATTTACTGCGTTTTTATACGAACCTACCGTATCCTTGTACTTGGGCGAGTACTCGAAAAAACTCGACTCGTCGAGTTCGAGTTTTTTCCTCGACTTCGAATCAAGTACTCGAGTTTTTTCGGGTACTCGAGTTCGAGTCGAGTATTCGCAATATATTTAAATTTCAAGTAAATAAAAGTTCGGATCGAATTCGATTAGATTTTTACTTCACTGTTTTTTTTTTATCTATTTCTATTTTTTTTATCTTTTTTCTATTCTCGGTGCTTAGAACATTTTGGAATATATTTTTTCTGAAGTTTTGGACAATTTTTATGAAAAAAACTATTTTGCACTTTTTCGTTTAAGGCGCTCTACAATTTGATTATTTTGATTATTTAATTTGTTTATTATTGGGACCGTGGGGTATAAACCCCATACGGCCCCGCAATAACAATGAAAAATGCTAATCCTTCGATTTCTTTGAAAATCGGCCATATAGATATTAAAATGCCTATGTCGGCACACGATTCGGGCTGTGACAAAATAAAAGTGCCTAAATTTTCTTATTCAATACTAGTTTCGCTGGCATTGTTTCAGATATTTCGGGGTTTGCCTCAAATTTTTAGGAACTTCCTCATATTTCATACGGATGGCTGCTTTTGACTAATTGTTACTTTTGACGGTAACCAAGTGGAATTAAAAGAAATGACCATTCAGCTAAAAAAGCTCCGACACGTGAACCATTAAGACTCAAGCATTTATATTCACCTCCAATTTCACTACTACTAGAAATAAAACTTCTATTTTCACAAGAAATCAGTCACGACAGACTAAAAATAACACTCCTCTTAAAAAAAATCAAGAACATAGAAGTGGTCTCAACCCTCATTAAGAATATTTCGATTTATCCAAGAATTATATGTTGTGAAACATCACAACAAATAAAGTATACTTAAATAAGAATACATAAAAAATGTTATGATCCATATTTTTAAATGAGCAACTTTATACTCTTTGAATACGTACGAGCAGAATTCCGTAAAATTTTTTCCATCTGTTTCGTAAGTTCATCTTGAACCTCTGGGTTTACCTCTTCTAGTTTAGATTTGAGTATTTCTTTAGCATTTCTAATTCCCAAAATGAGGCGTTCTGAAAATCAATTAAAATTATGATACAGGAATTAATAATTTTAATCATATACATTCCTTCTATTTAAAGTAGAATATTTGTACAATATTTATATGTATTATCGATAAGTACAAGAGTAATTTTTTTTAATGCATGGGCATACGCCTTCCATAGACGTTTATTCGAAGGACGGTAGCGAAAAAAAAAGTAAAATAAATTGTCAAATTTTTATTATCATTTTTCACCTGAATCTGCAGTATTTGAATTTTATTTAAATTCCAAACTTAGACAGTGATACCGGTCCAGCACAGGTAATTTGCACAAATGTTGCATTACTATTCAGATATTTATTGTTAGATAAAAAATATCATACTAGCCAATTTAATAATTCTTTACGTAATTGAGGAGGAATGTTGTCATATTACACGAATTCAAGAACGTCATCCACCTCAGCTATGTATAGTATTTTTCATTACTTCGTGCACAAAGTGCTACCTTTACCCACCGCTGATGATCTTAAAATCGACTTTCTACACGCTGTGATAAAAAAATGGTGTGGGCAACTGGAGCATCCTCGCTATGTTTGTACTGAAAATTTATCATTCGTGCAAGATGGGCAACCTTCCCCCACTCCCCATCCGGATGCGTAATGAAATATTTCATCATCGATTGCAGCCAGTCGATTTTAAGATATTTTTGCCCGTGTGATAAAAATTCATTTACCGTTCATTTGAATTAGTACAACATTTTTAAAACTAAACAAGAGAAAAGGTTATGAAAAAAAAAACGGCATATCGATTAAAAAATAATGAAAATATACATAAAGGTACGATTATTCTAGGTATGAATCGCACATGATACAGGATATCGCCAAAAAAAAAAAATAGCTGTAATTTTGAGATTTGAAGCTTCTTAATAAATTTATTAATGAAAATCTCTTCCGTTCACTTTGCTTGATAACAAATTGCTTGCGTACGAAACGTGCGTATAGCTTGAAGCGAAAGGTAACTGATATCTATAATTCAGACGTCGATTTATGTACGCCCGCGGAGTTAAATACTCGGACCTCGAAAAGTTGAGATCGATTAGTCACTTCATTCACTGCACAATTTACGTCGTGAAACTGTAGTCACGCGCTGTTGTTTATAAACAGTGAAGGAAGCGACAAATCGATTGCAACTTTTCGAGGTCCGAGTCTCTAACTTTGCGGGTGCAACCGCTAACAGATATCAGGTAATTCACCAAGTCCTGACTAACTGTTGCATCAGGTCATAATGTAACCTTGGCGTAAGTTGATTCAGTTCCCTAGGAACATGGACTTCTTTACATTTATAAATATTCCAAATCTTGTTGTAAGAACCAAATCAACTTTCACAATTGAACAATTATTCAATTAGATCAGCATTTCTTCAAGATTTTTTAACATGGCTCACCTTTTAGCAAATAAAACAAATTCCGAAGAAATGCTAATTTGATTGTACACCACGATCTGGTACTCCAGATTAAGGTCCAGAACATCAGCTGATAGCTGATGACTTAAGGGCTCAAAGGGGGCTTAAAATCGAAAAAATTTTTATTTCATTCTTGAGTAGGATTTTTTCCCCTTTCCATCGCATTTTCTGAAACTTCAAAATTTTGATCATTCAGTGAGATACAGCTGTTTCCGTGAGCCATTTTCGTATACTTTGCGTGTTAAATTTTTTCTTCTTTTGCGTTTTCTGGCGTTTTACGTTTTTATAAAGGGCACCTCAGTTGTCGTAACATTCAGAGCGTACCGATTGAGTTACAGCTCCAGGGTCGCGTACACTTCTTCAGAAGATCAATGGTAACGTTCACAACCTCGGGCGACGTGATCGAACTCATAGATCACTTTCAATCAGTAGATTCATGAAGGAGCTCACAAAAAAAAAGTAAAATGAAAAAAAAATTGTGCTGAAGTGTTTGTGCAGGGGGACTTAAGGGTCGGTTCGCCTCGCCCGAGGTTGATGTTCTGAAGAAGTGTACGCGACCCTGGTGCTGTAATGCAATCGGTACGCTCTGAATGTTACGACAACTGAGGTGCACTTTGTAAAAGCATAAAACGCCGAAAAACGCAAAAGAAGAAAAAATTTAACACGCAAAGTATACGAAAATGACTCACGGAAACAGCTGCATCTCACTGAATGATCAAAATTTTGAAGTTTCAAAAATGCAATAGAAAGGGGACAAAAAATCCTACCCAAAAATGAAATCTGTGTGAAGTCGAATGGCCAAAAAAAATTTTTTTCTGCAAATATGAAAAACTTGTATTTGATGTCAGATTTGTCCCAAAAAAATTTTAGAAAAATTGGGGCCTTCTATGACACTTTTTCAGAGGCTCAAAGTTGGTCATTTTAGCGTTTTTTCGAAATTCATGAAAAATCATAAATATTCAAATAATTCCTAGACTAGAGTAGAGTGATTCAAAAGCAAAAGTGACCATGAGCTCTTTTGTTGAAAATTGGTCAAATTTTCAGAAAAATTGCATGCCAAAGTGATTGGAGCTATCAAGAAGAGAAGAAAGTGGAAAAAACTTGAAAAAAACCAAAAACAAGAAATCTAATCAAGTTCGAACCGGACTTTCATTTCCAAAACTATGTAAAAAGCTTCCTAAAGATGTCAACTACTGCATAATAATGTTTTGTAATGGGTCTTCCAGTGCAACGCAATGTAGACAACAATATGTGTCGAAAAACATGCAAAAAAGGTCTAAAAATCTTATTTTGGGCCTATTTTTGACCTTTTTTGCATGTTTTTCGACTCATATGGTTGTCTACATTGCGTTACGCTGTAAGACTCATTACAAAACTTTCTTTGAAAAGGTCTTTGTTTGAATAGCTATCAGTTGCCTTCTTATCGTATCATGCGCAGTTTTCGTTAACCAATGTTAAACGAGGCTTCCAATTATATTTGCATCATTCACATTATGAATGATTTGGAAAATACTTTACACAAAAAGCTGATTATAACAAATACAAAATAAAATGTATGTTCACTTAACTGTGTTCTTGTTCCAATCCAAAGAGTTTAATTTTGTTTGCTTCATGTTGAGCCTTTTTTTTCAATCTGCATGCTCTCGAGGCTAATTTATTTTTTTCTTTACGAGTTTTTGGCCGAATTGTGAATGGTAACTCCGAAACCGGAGTCATATCATTAATTATTCGGTTTAGTTTATCTAATTCTTTTCCGATGCTATTTAGTTTACGAGGATTTGGTGTAAGATCGTTACCATCTCCTTTTCTGGCTTTGCCACTATGTTTGATACCCTGAAGAGAGCAATTAGGACTAAAAACTGGATCAGTTGCCTGATGAAGAACATGTGGATTTTCGAGGCGAGCTCTAGCCACAAGTCTCTGCCCTTTTGGCCCTTTTGCCTGCACATTATATTGCCAAAAAAACTTTTCTTTTCTAGATTTACTTTCTTTTGCAAGTACGTCATTATGTTTTTTTGAACTCAGCAATATGTCTTCGTTTTCACTAGCTCCTGACTCTGAAAATACATATGACAAAAAAATTATTTTAGAATACTTTATAGCACTCTTACTTGAAAATCTTAACTTTGGCGCTAGTTTTATTTAGGCTTTATATTATCGTATGCAACTTGAGTTGTACAATGCAAAGAGTACTATTATGCAACGAGCGTGGATATGCTTTTTCCACAAAACAAGAAATGACAGCACGAGTTAAGGTACTAGTTCGATTGTCACTATTTCTAGTTCCATTAAAAAATTATGCATACGCAAGTTGCATATAATGTTATATAGCGCTAGTCAAAATTAGCGGTTAATTTATGATTTTCAAATTAGAGAACATTAAACGAATAAAACTATGTAGTACAATATTTCTATATATTAATCAGTAAAATTAATAATTAATGGTTGTAAATATAATTAATAACCATTATCACTGCTATAATCTTCATAGTGATCACTATCATCATCACTATCGTCATATCCTTCATCGTGGCTTGGAAGATCAATGTGACTTGACAGATTTGGACTTAAAGCACCACCCGTACTTATACTGCTAGTTGAACCAGTTTCACGAATGCCCAAACTGCCAGTACTCAGTAAATGTTGTCGTGGTTCTCGGTGAGCCCATAACTGATCAAAACACAAAGTTTGAGCAGGTGCAGACATAGATAGTCGGGATTGTTGAAATCGAGTTGGAGGAGTAAGGGTTGCATCCAATTGGCCATCACCAAAATTATTACTGAATGCATCGTGTTGTTTCATCAACAGTTCGTGCAAAGCTGATTGATACATCGGTTTTCCTACAGGCTGGCAGCTAGGTAACACATTACTAGAATCACCTGAAAATTTAGAATGTATTACAATCATAAAGCTTTAAAAAAATTTCTTATTGGGTAAGCACTTTTTAAGCTTAAATAGCGCTGTGATTTGCTCATGATGCTCCATGATATTTTAGAATTTTACAAAAAACGTTGGGAAAATAAGAAATTGTCATTATGAATGAACTTTATAAATAATGGGTAGTAAAGAAAAGGAGTGCACTAATTGAATTTTTGGAAATGTTGCGTTACAGTATTTTAATTAATAATTATGAACACAACATGAATTATATAGAAAAATGATTTTACTAGATTCAATTAAAAACACAATGTGTTTTTTATCTCGAAAATGAAGCGGTTTACGAAAAAAAGGTGTAGAATAATAATTTCTTAGAATCGATCAAAGAACATATGTGAATTTTTCAGACGTTTTAGAGCGATTCTTGAATTTTCGGATGACAATTATTTTTAAACTCACAGGTATTTTTTGGTCGATTCTAAATTGTTTTGTTTTAGAATTAGAATTTCCAGAAGATCTTTTTTATATATTCGAATTCCAGATGCCATTTTGTGGGCTTAAACTTTTTATTCACCAATTCAAATAACGATTATTTTTGTTTAGATTTTGAGGCCACGATATTTCCACAATACGCGATTTTAGATGATTGCCATGTTAAAAGTCGAAAAATACAACTTTTTTTTTAAAATGACTTTTTTTAAAACTAGGTATAACTTTTGAACTGATCATTTTTTCAAAAATCTGAGGCCAGATTCTGAAAGGACATTAAGATTTACATGTATACTTGGTAGTTATTCGCATATTTTTTAGACTTCACTTTCTTAAGGGAAGGATCTCATCTAGCGTCTTAAAAATGACGTGATTTTCGTAATTTTTTTTTTAATGGAAAGAAGTTGATAAAAAACTAAAGTTTTTCAGTATACTTTTTAAGTATATAATTAACTACTTGTACAAATTTTCATGGACAAAAATACTACTTAGCATGCATTTAAAGATAGTCATCGAAAAAAAACACCAACTCGATCGGCAAGGTAACCCATTAAATTATAAAATGATCTGCTCATTATTGCACCGCGACGCTATTATGAGCACCTTATATCTCGCCAAAGGGGGCCTAAACGTGAATTTAGCACAGAGCTATAAAAAAGCGTAAGATACTTATGACTCAAGTAGCCCATTCTTACCACTGCACGTACCGTGCAATAATGGCCTGCTTAAATCACACGTATCATAATATACTATTTCATAATTTAAAAGTCTTTAAAAATACAAGAAAATACATATGTATTCTTTGACTACTTCTTAGACTTTTGATCTTCGTACTTCTTCGCTACATCAGTTCGTTTTCGAAAAAAAAATCGTAATATTTTTAAGCTTTATTTGAATATTTTTTAATCATTTTTTATGATGACGTTTTGAATCTTTGAGAGTATTTATTTCCACAACTAATGGCTTTAACGAAAAAATATTAACAAAAGTTAGTCAAAGGATATGTATACATTTTTTCCAAGTTTTTGAAGACTTCTAAACAATGAAAATGTCTTTACCAACCACTGGCACTGCTAAATATTTTTATAGGACCTATGATAGGAGGATAATGATCTCTCATATTAAACTATTAATAACAATTAGAAGGATTAAAGGATACTAGATTCTAAGCTAATTGGGAAGCAAATGCTATCCTGACATTAACATCATTTTTAAGAAAATGCCTATGTTATAGAATAAATAAAATTAAGAATGAATTCAAAAATTATTTCAACAATTATAATTGATATTTTGAAAAAAGTTAAATTTATTTGTAAACTTAACTACTTATTTGTAAGCAAAGATTGCACATACTAGTTTACGCATTGTTAATTACGTGTAACAATGTATTATTTACCCTGCTACTAAATTTTTTTTTCTTTGTAAATTTTTACCATTTCTATTCAGGAATTATTGTTTACTTAAAAATTATACATTGAAAAGAAACTTGACTTGATTTATTCATTTACAGATGAAAAATGACTAGCTAGCAAAATTTGCCAGATGTAATTTGAAGTTATCGTCATAATGAAAAAGGAACATTTTTTTAAATTTTAAATGTCGTAAAAAATAGTACATACTTAAAAGTGATCCCGATTGACTACCTCGACGAAAATGAGTAGTTTGTGGTAAGCTGTTAGGAGCAACATTAACTATATTTGTAGATAGAATTGTATTTGCAGTAGGAAAATCAATCGAAACATCTATGTTATCTGATGGAATATTTTCATCAGGCAATAGCAAATCATCAAAATTGAGATCTCCAAGTAAAGTATCTTCATTCGAGTTTAGTTCAGCCAAGGTTGGCCCTTGAATAAGATCAGCTTGATCTACTTGGAAAATATCATCATCATCGTCCATTTTTAATGAAAGAACTGCTGAATCAGGATGTTCAAAACTCAATTCTTTCCTATTTGTATTCCATGGACATGCTTCTGCAAGTGGAGATGGTGAGAATTGGTCAAACACACATGGTATGTCCCGATAGTTGCCAGGGATAGGTACTGAAGCTGAAGCTTGCCCTAACTCTTGGAGATAATCGTTTTTCATTGTAGACGATTTCTCCGAGTTCACCAGAAAATCTTTATATGATTTATCACTCATTGTTGCGCGTCGAGTTGTATAAAACGAAGGAACTACAGCACATACGCGAATTCAGAGAATGGCATTTATTTCTTTAATTGAAATAATACTCGTTACAAGATTCATTACTATTCAAACAATAACTATTTCAACATTAACTATCGTTCAAAAATCTATCCTCAATTAATTTCAAGACTTCATACACACTGGTAGAAATGTATGTAGTTCTTGTTATGACAAACGATATTGACAAATAATAGAGATTATGATGTGATTAAACATGCGACACGATTAAGCTCGTTCTGAAATGTAGAATTTTGACATATCTAATTTGCGTGTGACTACTGAATATCCATAAAAATAAAACTGCGGAGAAATGGTTAAAATCAATCGCTTTAAATACAATTTAATAAGCTCATTCATAATGAATGGGTAATTTTAAAAGCTATATTTTATGAACTTCGTATTAATTCCAAAAGATCAATGTAAAAATACGTAAATGCAGGTGTGTGATAGGACTCGTTCAACTGATAACGGCACCGAGTTCGATTCCTACAAATTAAAACAAACTTATCTCATTTTAATATTAGAATTTTTTTTTAACTAAGAACTTTGAGCATTAAGGCTTGTATTGAAAATCACATCATTCCATTGGTTATTTTAAATTCTTTATTACCAAAACGACCAAATGAGTAAAAATACACCTACAATGAGAGCATAGAGGCGCTGTGGATAGTCCCCCCGGCCAGCCGTAGAGAACATGATGGCTGCGTCCTTTCAACGATATACATAACAGTTTTTAAATAGAAAGAAGAAATGTGCTTACTAACCTTTGCATTGGTTCTATTGTTTACTTTCAACAAAAATTAAAAACAAATTCAAGAATCGTGTAGAAATTATCACAAGTTTTTCGCTAAGACACAAAAATGACTTCGTTACCAGAAAATATTGTTTCAGATACTATAGACTTTAATATGAAAGATTTCTTATTTGACACTTATGATTGTTTTTCAAACCAATCCAGAACAATGGATAACATTAAAGTATCTGTTCATCTCATCCAAAATGTACCTGCTACAAAGGAAGCTGTACTTGAATACTTCCATTCCATCTTTTATGCTGGTATAAAATGCATGATTACTGACAATAAGGTAAGATGAATTTTTGACATTTTTTAGTTGTATTAGCTTGATTGTAAAAGTTAATTAAAACTTTGTAATTATTAGCTTCAATATTTTGGTTTTAGATATCAATCTCATTATAAGAGATGTTTATTTAAGATTTAAAATCAATATCAAGTCAATGAATTTAAACATAGACAAATTTTTCTAAAACTTAAATTTTTGATTTTCATGCAAGTGTTTACTAGATTTTTCTATTTCCAGTTGTAAAAAATGTTAATTGTAAAATATTTTGCTTTTAATCATAAATTTTGAGTAAAGAAGTTCAGTAAATACAGCTAAGACTGACATGATATGACAATGAATGTCAATTTTTGAACTCTGATTAGATACAGTTGTAGGACATGTAAATATTTTGATTTCTTTTGAAATTGGGAAAAAATTTAAGAATTTCATAATTCAAGTCTTAATATTTTTGATTAAAAATATTAAAATAAAATACTACATTTTAATTTAATTACAGTAAGTACCTAAATAGGACTGTCAATTTAATGAAAACATTATTCTTGAATTATTAATAACAACTCTAGATATTTGTAATTAATGCGTTTAATTCTTCTTTAAGTACAGAAGAATTTCAGGATTGCAATTACCATTATTATGTGAATAAAACAGAATTATCTAATGTTTAGCTGTTAGTATGTGTTCTACATAAGTAATATTCTTTTTATAGGTATTTATTACTGAATATTTTAGTGATTGATATATATTATCTGTTCAAGATGAATAATAAACTTAACATTAAAAAGTGTACAAAAAAGGTTCATAGAAAGTGTATATTCAAAAAATAAATAACATTAAATTTTAAATAATGCAAGGGTAAATAATCATGTCCTAAAGTAAAATAGAAACATTTTTTCTTTGATTTTTGAGTGTAATTTTCTTCCCTTTTCTATTTTTTTCATTATGTTTCCAAAATGTTGATTTTTCACTGAAATCAACAGAAGTGAAGTAATCTCAACCCATAGGTTTCTATATAGTAATAGTTTAGCACATTTGTTTCAAGAAGTATGCACCATCTTAGCGCTGTACACTGGAAACCCTAAAGTGTTAAATTTGCTTCAAACAAATCATACTTGTGCAGATAACACATTTTTAAACATTTTTCTAACGGAGATTTAGAACGCTTTAGGGTTTTCAGAGTACCTCAATTGGTTTGCTCTTGAAATTCCTCCAGTTGATGGCATTTATACGATAAATGAAATGTCAAAAACCATAAAGCGAGAACATATTTAATATATAAAGTATGAAAAAATTGTTCACAAAAACTCAAACAAGAAAAAAATATTTGTTATGAAGCTGTTTTAAGTTGACTTCATTGATTTTGTTAGTAATATTTTCTCTAACTGCCAAAAATTCGTAATTATCTGTATAATTTGGGTGATATAGATAAATTTAGATTTTTGGTAGAAAAAAAGGTAATTAAAAGTGTATTTTCTTATAGAAGGCACTTAAACTATAGAATTCAAAGTAAATGAGAGTCAAAAATTTATACTCTCGAGTACAGATATATCTACTGTTGAATGATGAATTACAATAATGTGTGCGAACACTATAAAGTTAGTTACGAAATTATAAAAGTTCAAAGAATCAATCACTCAAAATCAATAATATACTTTTTTTTAATAAAAAAGAATATAAAATATATTCTCTATTGCAACCACTCTATTAATTACAGAAAAAACAAGTTATTTTTGTCATGGAAGAAAGCATAATGGAGATTTATAAGATCCTTAGCAAATTCATAAACGAAAATCCCAAACCTTGGTCATCAATGATATCTTCTTGGGCATTTGATTTATTAGGTATGACAGTTTTTTACATATAATTACTTATTTTGAAACAAACAAAGAAGAATATTATTATATTAAATATTCTAATATTATTCGTTTTTCATAATTACTTAGCTTCTTACCATATTTATAATATTTATTAAATAATAAAATGTCATTTTTTGCACATTTTTTAGTGCGCGAAAAGCGTTTTTGGACACTTGTGTGTGTTAAAATGCCTCATTTTGACACTGGTGTGCGGTAAAATGCCTCATTTTGGACACGGGTGTGCGATAAAATGACCCACTTAAATGAAAGTATTTTTCGCCTACTATTGCATAAAATTTTGTATGCAACACTTACCCAGCTTTTTGCGCACAGTGTGCGGAAAAAAACCCGCTCGTGCCGGCATGGCCGACACTCTTGTCTTTTTCCGCACATTCGTGCCCAAAAACGCCTTTTGGGCACTTGTTGCATAAATAACTAGTATGCAACACGTGCCCAGCTTTTTGCGCACTGGCCGACACTCGTGTATTTTTCCGTACACTTGTGCCCAAATAGTAGATTACGCCTATAGTAAATATAGTATAATAGTAGATGAGTATACTATTTTTTGATACAGCTGCGGAAAGTTCGTTTTTTCGCTGTAGCCAGAGCACCGGGATCTTTTACTTTCGAAGCATCCTACTGACTGCGAAAAACAAAATTTCCACACGCTGTATCAAAAAATGCCTTTTGGGCACTTGTTGCATAAATTCACTATTATGCAACAACGTGTACAGCTTTTTCTGCACAGCGTGCGCAAAGCAAGCTTCTCAAGCTGTGCCGGCAAAACCGGCACTCGTGTTTCTTATAGTGCCGGCGTAGCTAGTACTCGTGCATACACTGTGCACAAAAACGCCCTTTGGGCACTTTCTGCATAAATAACTATTATTAATTCAAAAATCGTATAACTATAATTATAATTGTATTTTGGCTCGACAAGAAAAATTGAATGATCATGAAAATCAGTCGATTTCATTGCTTTTTATTTTTCCATCTTTCTGGCGCTTTTTTTATCATGGGTATATTTATTAGAAATGATACATGTGATAAATAGAACTCAGCGGTAATGGTATAAACTCAGTAAAAAAAAATTGGTTGATTTTTTCAGAGCAATAAATTATCTGACCTTTGAAAGTGTGCAGATAGTAAAAGCTCCCTACGGCTATAAATATTTTTATATAAGTTTCAATCTTATAATATTTACATAATTAATGTATTCGTTATTGCTCAAAATAATCTGACTCAAAAATATAGGGATAATGTCATAAAGTTAAATATTAAAATCATATAAATTTTCTTTTCCAGGCACAATATCGTATGACTTTTCTAAATTGATCGATTCAAAACAGACAATGAAAATGAATTCAGCTCTTCAGTATTGGATGTCGTGTGGAATTAGTAGGATGCTTGTTGATCTTGCGGTTCAAAGTCTTCAGAGCTTATCAACTGCTTCTGTAGAATTATGCATTGAAAAATTAATTTATTCAGTTATAACCGACAATCCATACATTTCATGGTTAGTGGCTCACGTTGGTAATTGTTTTCCAACGATTGTTATAAATCAAATTTTGTCGTGTAGTCTTAAAAAATTATCTAAATCTAGAGATGTTTTCAAATTAAGTAAAAGTTACCAAACTGGTTCGTTATTAGACGTACTTGACTATTTATCTTGTAATCATTTCAATATTTTAAAGAAATCAGTAGTTGAAATTTTCAACAAGAGCATCAACGATACACTCACGAAACCTGATTTATCAGATAAAGACATTGTTATTCCATATTTGATTCAGCTAGCAACATTGTCTCCCATTATTCTTGAAGCCGTAGCAAATTCAATTGTGCAGATAAGTAAGTTATTTAGTTTTTTTAAAACATGAATTAACACAAAATATGATCGAAATAATCCCTTAAAAATATATTCCGTTCTCTTTTTGACAATCACAACAAATTTTCTATACATATTGTCCATCATAACTACGCGTCAAAAACTCAAGTCTAAATAGATACCGGGATCAGGATAAATTGATTATTTTCTAACAACTTTTTTTAGACCAAAAAAATTATAAAAATTGTAGTGAAGTTTTTTTGAAGCTTTATAGCAAAATCGCACGCATCTCGGTGTTTTCGGATGACCTTTTTAAAAATAATCAAGTTTTTTATTCATTTATTAAATTATTGATAATAATGTTTAATTATCTGAAAATTCATTTTGATTTTTTTTTAAATATTATAAAATTCTTTAACAATACATTCGAAAATCCCTTGGTTTGGATTTTCAAGAAAAAATATTTTTTGTATCTACGTTTTTAAATTTATCAATTTGTGCGCAAAGTTACTATTTTGTGCGTTAAAGAGTAAAGTCCCTATTCGTGTGCTATTTGATGCTACTGTGCTATGTTCACGTTAAGGCTGTCTCTACATAGATCGTTTGGTTGCGTTTTTTGCATCTTCAAAACGACCATCAGGACGCTAAGATGATCGTAGAGAACTCTTTTTTTTTTTTAATTTTACGTTGAAAAGAGTACTTTTTGACGATGCACTTTGCATTGAGATAACACAATAAATAAACTCAAGGTACACATTGAAACGATTCATTTTTTAAAGAAATTCATAAAAATCCGATTTTCTTCGAGCGCGCCAAATTTTTCCTGCTTTAAAAATCACCTGAGTGGACATTTTTCTTGTTAGTACTTATCTCAAAGAAAAGAAAGAGACCGCGTGCGATGGTGTTGAATTTAAAAATCGACCTCACCCATGTAATCGAAAATCGGGTAAAATGGGCCAAAAACAGCCAAAATCCCGGCTTTATACAAATTACGTTGTTCCATATCTTAATTCTGAGCTCAGGTGGTGGTTGAAACATGTTTATTAGCCTATAAGTTGATGAATCACGCAGTTTAAAATCGCAAAACATCATTTTTCCATTTTTGGCGCGTGGCAGAGTGAAAAAAGGCGACTTTGAGCAAAAAACAGCGAAAAAAATATTAATCGACGTTGAGGAGACAGAAAGAATCATTTGTACGCACCTGCCTTTAACGAGCTTTCATTTTATACATGGAACTAACAGAAAATCACTGTTACAAATCAATTCTAGAAAAAAGCCTAAAAACGGCCCACCCTAATCAGCACATCAATTTTAAAGTATATACATTTTAAATATTCATTATGCAAATTTTTTTGTCAACATACATTTTTTACCCGCAAATTATTGTATTTTTATCGAAAATTGCTATAATATTCTTTAAAAATAAGGCAATACTTCATGAGTGAAATGGTATTATTTATAACATCAGTTTAAAATACATTTTTTGTATTATTTTCAGTAAATTCAGAAATGATCTTAAGGTTATTTTCACGATTTGAAAATTGGAAAATTCAAGTGAATGCTAATATTGAAGCAATGACTGATATGGGTAAACGACTTATTTTAAACTGTGAACGAGATGGCCTTCAAATTTTGAGTATACTTGCTGGGACTATACCGGAAAGTGAGGAAGTTCCATTGAATGAAGAAAGTAATTTCGTTATCTCCGTTTGTTCGGAAGTTTTAGAATCTACTGTGGAAGAAATTGAATTGTGCATGAGGCGAGCTGATGCAAAGAAAAATAGTCTACCCTTTTTCAAAATGCTAAAACAGAATTTAAATGAAGTTATAACTCTTTTTCTCAGTAATGAGCCGTATAAAACAAAAATGGCTGCACGCATATTAAATAGTCTTGGATTTCAAAATCCAAACTTCATTATAGCAGCGTGTTCACAAATATTGTCAAAATCACGAACGCGAACCCACCTATCAGCTTTTATATGGTTGGTAACAAGCCCGACAATTAGTTCTGACAAAAATTTATGCGCTAATTTATTGAAGGATCAAGACTTTTTCCCTAAAATTGTTGAACAAGCCTTAAGGGAGTTACAATATACATCATCCACAGCAAATGCTTCTATAGAACAACTTTATAATAATTTATTAATACTACTTGAGTAAGTATGTTCGTCCCTATGTTTAATTTATTCACTTTCAACTTAATTCACTTGCGATTACATATTCAGTGGTCAAAATTACCGGCAAACATTTTCAATATAGCTGAAAAATCGAAAAAAATATTATTTTGATGTCAATTGTTTTGATATCAATTTCACAACATTTTTCGCTTCATTCTTAGATTTCAGTGATACGCGTTTATATTGTGTACTGAAAGTGAACATTTTTTATCCTCAGAGTCTGAGCTTTGAAAGTAACATATAAAACTTCTAACTGTTATTTTATTGCATTTTAGATGGGAATATTCTACAAGAGTTAATTGTTTACGATCAAAATGTGTCAGTCGTTCTGTATTTGCAAATTTAACATCAATTTTAGCACATTTAATGGAATCGAAAAATTACGAAACTAAGAACTGCATTGTGAAAGTACTGCATCTCTGGATTATGATGAACAAAGAATATTTGATTAATTCACTTCTCATTTACAAATTAGTTGCATCAGTTATGATCCATTTGAGTGAAACGATAAACAACGAAGGTATTACATAAATGTTTCACACGGTTTTTATTTTGTTTTGATCAATAAAGTAAAACTTTGATTTCTTGTATATTTTCGTAGGAAGTTTTGCTAAGATAAAAAGATATAAGCTTTTATCTCAGATAATCAAACAAATATCAAACCATTTTCAGTTCGTTCGAATTTTAGCCTTAAGGGAAACATTCGAACTTAGCATTCTGAATAAACCAATTTCTTATTCAGGGTTTGTTCCAAATTCGATTCCAAATGAACAAGAACCGTTATTGTTGCACTACAATCATAAGCAGGTTGTTAACTTATATTATATTATGATACGTGTGACTTAAGCCGCCCATTATTACACGGCGTCTTGAGTCACAAGTATCGTATGCTTTTTTATAGCACTGCGTGGCATAAGTTCACATCTATGGCACGCTTTTCGGTGGCATAAGTCGCACATTCTGGCACCGCTACGTTCGCATCACACTCGCATACGCTCGTGCGCTAACCTCACTTCGCGCTACCAGAAAGTGCGACTTATGCATCGGAAAAGGGGGCATAAATGTGAACTTTGCACAGTACTATAAAACGTTGTTCGATACTCGGGCCATAGGGGACACTTTTCGGCCCAGCTACTTATGGCACTTGTATCGAAAATTACTATTATAGGACTGTGCTAAGTTCAAGTTTCGGTACCCTTTGACTTGATTTAAGCTGCTTGTAATAGCGTCGCGGTGCAATAATGAGCAGCTTAAGTCACGGCAAAGCGTGACTTAAATGTGAACTTAAACCTCGCAGTGCTATAAATTACTTTTATTTTGAAATTAAAAGTTCGTAAACATAATTGTAAAAAAAATTTCAGGGTACAGGTGCAATTTTGGCACAAAGACATTCATCAGTTTTCCATGCTGGTATAATTGGACGTGGACCCAGGTTGTTAGCAACTCAAACAAATTCATCTCAGAACTATACTGACTTTACAACTACATTATTAATTGATATGATCAAGGTATTTTATTTAAAATTAGAAATATTGAGATTGCAATTATACATTTTTAATTGAAATATTTTGAAAAATATGAAGTTTCCGTTTAAGAATAGGTTTTTTTCTAATATAAAATGGATGATACTTTTTTGTTTTATTCGATAAAAAACTTTCTTGATCAATTTTTCATGAGCAGTGCTGTGCACTTTAATACTTTCTATTTCTACTTATGCTTGTGCTTCCAAACATACTTATCTATTTAATAACTATGCGTTTCTTGGAATGTTGATGTGAATGAACTCTACAATATTCCCGAATTTATTTTAAAATAATTATTATTATCATTAACTTTCAATGTACTAAGATTCCCAGCTCTGAAACTCAGGGTCCATTATGATTTATTGTGGACTAGACACTAAAATACGTTTTCCTCAGTGTCTGTAGCCGATCGAAGCACAATAAGCGAATTACAGTTAGTGAGAAGCTATAGTGGGCTCTTATCTGAGTCTTCACACCGCATACACTTCTTGCTTTCATGCTTACCGATCATGTATTATATCGTCGCCCCAGCGCAGGAAGGTATCTATTTCCAAGCTGTAGCAAGAAGGATACTTACTCGCGCGCAGAGGCAAAAAGGTATCTAACTCGAGCGCAGCGGCAAAAAGGTATCTAACTCGAGCGCAGCGGCAAAAAGGTATCTAATTCGAGCGAGAAGCAAAAAAGTAGCTTATTCAAACGAAGTGGTAAGAAAGTTTTGACGCGCTGAATTTAGGTTGGCAACGCAGACGTAAATGAAAAAATTGTGCTTTGTATTAGAGCAAAAAAGAGGAAAAACAAGTGAGCTACTGTAATGATTTTCATTCATTTGTAATGCGAGCAAACAAATCAATCTCACCGCGATTTCGACTCAATTTGCCACTTATGGAGAACTTTGTATGTTCTGAGAGGAAAGTAGAAGTTACCGGCTTTACATAAGTTTGAATTAAATGTTTAATATTGAATATTGAAACAAAATTTTATCATTTACGTCTGCGTTGCCAACCTAAATTCAGCGCGTCAAAACTTTCTTACCACTTCGTTTGAATAAGCTACTTTTTTGCTTCTCGCTCGAATTAGATACCTTTTTGCCGCTGCGCTCGAGTTAGATACCTTTTTGCCTCTGCGCGCGAGTAAGTATCCTTCTTGCTACAGCTTGGAAATAGATACCTTCCTGCGCTGGAGCGACGATATGTACTTGCTTAGTACCATTTGAATCACGAATCTTGCATAGGCTCTACCATTGCTTTTGATGTGAAACATCTTTATCGGCGTTTGGTATGAGGGACAAAACCGTGAAAAACAAGCGTCCGAGCGAGCGCAACTTTGGTAGTATAAGTGCCTATACAGAGTCGGTTTGCGCTGCGCGCGGTGATTGGCTGCTATGCCAGCTGCATAGAACTGCTTTCTGCTACTGCCCGCTGCCGAGATTTTACGCGCGTATCTCTTTCTCTCTCGCTCTCGCACGCGCGCATGACTGTGTTTACATATGGGGCGAATTACGATAGATGCCCCAGCGGTGTGCACGAGTGCGCAAAACAGCCAAATCACGCAGTGTTTTGACTCGCTGTACGGACTTCATATGCTATCTAGAAATAAACACGAATAAGTGATTTCGATGTGTTTTTTCCTCAGCTTTTCAGTGGTGAGATCAAAAAACTCTAAACCTGGCGCCAATAAAGATACAGCGTGTTTTATGTTCAAGTCCATTTTTTGAGGTTATGGAGGCTGATTTTTGCATTTTTGACCTCACCACTGAAAAGCTGAAGAAAAAACACATCGAAATCACTTACCCATGTTTGTTTAGTTATGTTATTAGCATATGAAGTCCGTACAGCGAGTCAAAAACTGTGTGATTTGGCTGTTTTGTGCACTCGCGCGCACCGCTGGGGCATCTATCGTGATTCGCCCCATATACACATGAGGCAACGTAAGAGCATAAGCAAAGGCAGTCAGCATATAGCTTACGAACTTGACTACGTTGAGTGGTCTTTCTCTCTCTTGCTTTTGCATATCAGACAATACGTATGTGTCGTCAATACGTATTTGATTATCTAAACAAAGGGTAGAGTTTAATTTTGATAAAAAATTGGACGAGAGTATATCGGTCATTTACTAGAAATATTTTTTGGAAGTAGTCATTAACTGACGTTTTCCAGGTGATTCGGGAAATTTTTAATAATATTAACGATGTTGAAATAATTTTTCAATATTTTTAATCTATAGGACATTCAATCAGCTACGCGATGATCAATTTAGTTTTTATTCAATTGCTATCATTAAATTTTCCTACATATTTAAAAATTGAAAAAAAACAATTCAGCCATTCACTGGACCGTTTACCCCATGAGAGTTTTCTCCAGAAATATATGCTCGCGACGGATTACAAAAAGTCTCCAACTTTATACCACCACCTCTTATCAGTAATTTAGATTACTGCTCTCGATAAAATCGCATGATTAACACACGAGGGCAGTCTTCTTTTGAGGTTTCTTTTTGACAGCAGCATCTGAGTGTGGTGTATAAAATTGGAGACTGACAACTGATGCGAGCATGATCTCTTATATAGTAATCGAGAGAAATTTTTAGCCACTTGCAGGAACCTCGATGTATCGCTAGATAGACATCTAGCGTCCAGAAAGTTGAATGCGGTGACGAAATTGTCGTGCACAACATTTTCTCTGGGCGTGGTTTTCTTTGAATCTTCATCTTCATGAAGTTATCCATATCGAGTCATTATAATTGTTTTGTATTGATTCATGTTTTTTAAGTGAAACATCTTTTTTGGTACAGTTTTTACCGGAGTTAACTCTCAAGATAGATGTTGCCTATCTGTAGCCCCTAACATCACCGACAGTACCAAAAACATCTTCATGTTAGCAATTGGCAATTTCTAAGAAAAAGTCAGACCCGTACGCAAAATTTGTAGTTTTTAAGTTTTAAAGTCGCATTTTGTAGGACACTGGTACTACGCGGAACCCATAGAAATCAAACCCTATTGTTCTTTTCCATCTTGTTCAAAACTCTATTAACAGCCTTGACAAGATAGTCAAACTGAAACCCTCTCCAACCATCAGGAAATTTAACTGTTACTATTAGGAATCGAAGAAACAATTGATACGATAATGCAAATTAAAATTAACATAAAATAATAATTTAAAAATACAGTTTCATTTACAATTCTTTCGAACTATTTCTTTAGATCACAGAACAATCTTACGTCTCATCGAATTTAGGTATTTTACAGCATAATATCATATTATTGTCAATGTTGAAAACATCTATAACTCAATTTTCTCATTGATTTTTCATTACTCTTAGTTTTGTACATATAAATCTTCATCGTGAAATTATTTTTATTTGGTGTAAGGAGATCCATACCTCAGCCGAAAATTTGAATTTTGGGCTGGAATACCGATCTCCAAAAGACCGAAATCAACATAATTATGGCTCATAAAGTTGAAATTTTTCATACACTAAAAAATCGCTTGCCTGAGTCCAAGTGATTATAATATTATAATTTAATGCTATAACTTTCTAAATTTAAAATATGCTATTAATTATAGGTATCGTCAATGAATCAATTCAACCCACATGATACTGGTTATCACCCATTTACATCTGTTAGTTTGTTGCTAGTAGAACTAGTATCGCCGGACGTAATGTATAATGGTCTACCTTGGCCAGATGAAGAATTCACCAAAGTAAATATTTGATTCTATTTGATATATAATTTTATGTGTAGCGTAATCGAATGTTAATAAATTTATTTTAATTAGGTGACTGTAGAAAGAGATTTAAAAATTCAAAGACTTTTTAAAGACTACCCTATATTATGGAGGATATTGCAATTAATAGCTTGGTACAGACCTGCAGTTGCATATTGTTCTGTTCTTTTAAGGGCAATCTTAGCAACTCAATTAACGTATAATGATACAAAAAAAATGGCAATGGCAATCAATGTTATGTCACTTGGACAATTTTTACCCACACCGTTAAATCGAATTATTGATTTCATCGATCAACTAAAGACTTATCAAGTAAGTAGAACAATTTATTTCTTGATAGATTTGCATAGTTAACATCTGCATTATGATATTGCGTTACTCACTTACGATTCATAGATACTTCAGATCCGAAAAACGTAGTATTTTTTATTCAATTAAAAATTAATACCTCTAATGCAAGTGTAGGTTTTCCTAACGCATGAAACTCACGTTATAAATTTTTATTTTAAAATAATATCGTCCTCATTTATATTTTGACTTTATATTCTTTCATTGAGTTTACGCAACAATATCCTACGAAACTTTTCCCCTAAACCTAAAGGTGCTTTATTTTATTTGACTTGTTTGACTGGTTTCTTAAAAATTCTTCGGAATGTAAGTTAACAGATCTTTTAATTCAGAATATGTTTTTGTAGGTAGCAATTTTAATAAAGGATTGCATATGGCTTTACATGCAGGAGAATGTTCCGTCGCCGGCGTTGTTTCCTCAATCAGATTGTTCAACAGTGGCATGGCGTGACATGGACAATATTATTCCTAATATCCGTTATTTGGATATTTTACGACTCACATTGATAGTCAATATGAGAAATTTAGGGTTTTTGTATCGAATTATATTTTATAAATCATAAATTAATGTAAGTTAATTTTATCGTTAACTATTTCAAATGTATATCATTTTTTACTATTTCCCGTCAGTAAAATCATATGCTCCTTAATAGAATTAGCTCATATAAGCTATGTGATATGTTACTAATAAACAAATTAAATAAAATGATGATAATCTTTGAATATACTCCATAATTATTAATGAATATAATGTTATAAGTAACTACTAGTCTATTTAGCACAGCTGTCTTACCAAATCTTGAGAGGAGATTCGGACTTCTCACTGAGTTAAACAGCTATTGGTGAATTCTTCACTCCGTTTTGGGACCTCGTGTACCTAAAAATGAACCTTACGTGTCTTAGCAAAACACTACTCGTTATTTGTTACATACTCGACGGGATCCACTGTTTGCGTCACGTCGCCTTCTCAGCGATTTACGTTAAACTTCAGACTTGCGTGCCCACATTACTCGCGCCAATCACAGCTCGGCTGGCGCATTCTCATTCATATCACACTCTCGCGCTCCGCCACACACACACACACACATACACACACACATACACTCATACGTCGGTCCAACCCATGCAACCATCGCATGTTGAATCCGTAAATGGATTTCCTTCCTCGATAAAAAAAAAATACGCCGGCCCAAGTATCTTAATCTAATCTTGTTTGATCGGCGCCTGCTGTTGGTTCTCACTGACGTGGCCGTCGTTGTTTAAGGCGTCTGACGAGAAAAATTTTCGAGTGCAATCACAAGCCCACACAGAACATCACATCCTGGTCCAGTCCACCAGCAAGTTTACAGGGCTACCACAAGCCCATCACTTTTGAATCTACGGGCTCACACACGCCCAATGCATTCTGACTTTACGGGTCTACAAATGTCCAACACTCAGCACAAGCTACAAGACTTTCCTCACGCCTCAGGGGGTCTGCTAAAATTACTGTATCTGTATTTTAAAGCAAAGCTCAATAATTTTTTTTTTCTATTAAATATTTCAAACTCTTTATTTGATTGAATAATATGTGTGATTTGGGTATATAAATAAATTATTTCCTGTTTTTATTATGCTGAATTTGATGATTTATTGAACTCTTAAATGTATTGCAACTTAAAAACATTTTATCTACTTCCATGCTATACAATCTTTTACTAAAAAGTAACAATTTTCTAATAGCACGGGTAGACCGATGATAGTCTTTTCATTTACGAATTATGGCAATGCCCAGCTTAAGAGTTTGCAGATTTAAAATTCGAAACTCCAAGCATCGCGTGGAAAGATTCTAAAGCACTGATTTTATGACAGCTAGCCTAAGTAACGCTCTTTTATGTACCTCAAGTTTTATCGCGCGTTTTTATTTACTTATTTTTACAATTTGTATTGGTAAATATCGCTGCATCATCTATGTATAGGAATGTACCTATTCATTGCATTTCCTTGAATGTCACTCGTCGTTGAGACGATAAAAGATTATTTGACTACCAGTGACGATGTCGATGGGTGAATAAATGTGTAAGGACTGACTCCAATGCAAGGTCTATTTAGTTCATGACCATAAAAAAACGCATCACATTTTTACACACAAATCGTGACATCCAATCTAATGTTAGATTCTCAATTTTGAACTGGATTTTAGTTTTGGACGTCAAAGCCTAATCAAATTTTTTGTATAAATCCACTGACTGCGAGGCAGTTAGAAAAACCCTAGTTTTAATAGAGAATAAGTAAAACTTAACGAAACTTTATATGCTACAAGCCTATTAAATACGTTAGCGCAACCGATATCTAACAAGAGTGAATAAGTATGTATCATCCACTTAACTAAAGCTTTCAGCGATCAACATTGGGGACAATATTAATGACTGATGTCATATTTTCAATTTTGGTCTTAGCCTATGTTTCCTCTTGTCATCGTTTGTGAAACATTGAATTTTTAATAAATGGCGAAGTAAAATTAATGACAGAAAAAGTTAATTTTATCCGTGAACTCCTATCTCTTCGCGGTAAATGAGGACATATTAGCTAAGATAGATCAAGAAGTAATTCAATTAGATTTAGCAAACTTCACTGAAATGATGTTAATAATTAATAAATTCCCTATAGAACGCATGATTTTGAATGATCATTTTTTGACAGCCGCCCTACTACTTATGTCCGATTTATGTACGATCGAAAAAATTTACAGTAACACGCATACAGACATTAGAATTTTAATACTCTTCGAATATGTCAATAGAATGTTCCAATATCCCTTGATCCCAAAACTAATTTGGTACAAGACAATATGTTACGGAAGAAGTAAAAATACTATAAATTTTATGCTACTTAAGTGCTCTCATCACTGTATGAAAACAAATGAAATATCTTAATACTGAAAAAAAATTCGGACAAAAGTAGCTCAATAAATACGAATATTTACGGCTGTTACCATATATGTAGTTAGTTTATTTTTTACAGTAAAAGCCAACATGCAACAATAAAGTTTCAAGCGAAATTGAGAAAAGAACCAAAAAAATCACAGAGAGAAAACGTAATAAATTTACATCTTTCATTTGAAGATACATAAGTAGTATGATATATTCTTCTGTAAAATAGTCTTTAACTGAAGATTTTTCATGTGCTTTAATAACTGTATCTGTGATAAATTACTAATTTGAGTATTTTTGGAGAATACTAAAACTCTACACATGAATTTATGTTAAAAAGATTAAATATTCAAGTGATTAATGGTATTTATTCAGATTTATTACTATGTTCGTCATCGATATCGAAAGAACTTTTCTCGTGATCAATTTCACTGGTTTGAGTTTGTGATCGTATAACTGTTGGTAAATAACCTGTACCAGAATATGGAGCTGCTAAAAATCGATGTCTTGTAAGTGGAACTTCAGGACAGTACAAATTATTCGATTTCAATGTAGTATTTCCGTTTATGGCATTAGGAAATTCTTGACGTAATGTTGGAGGTGAACTACACCATGAAGGATATTCAAATTCTGGACTTAAAGTACTGCCAAAAATAAGATGTTCCATAGTAGCTATGACATCACCTGAAATCAAAATAGAATAAAAATGTAATGTTATATAAATTAAGATTCAAAAAACTTTCATTAACTCCTACGGAAATTGATCGCCGTGTCACGTCCTTCGTGACTTATTATAAATAAATAATTATAAAACGAAAAATAAAAATAATTCTAGAAAGAGCATTTCAAAAATAACAGCAAGCGCGAGAAATCGCTCAGCGAGCGACTGCGCTAGCTCGAACTAGGGGATCAGATGACATGAAAAACAAAGCTATAAAAATTGGAGAAATCAAGTGAAAAATACTTGTAAATTGAACACCTCCTCTAAGATATAAAACAGATCCAAAATCTAAATAGATCGATAGAGACCAATTCTGAGATAAAGCGTTGTCAATTTAACTTGAAGAGCAACGAACTTAATCTGCTAGCGAATAAAAATATATGTCGTCAGATTCTCGAGTACGAGCAAGTGCAGAGCGTTCATCTCCCCCAAAAAACTATGTAGAAACTCAGGGTATATATTGAGGGCCCGCGAAGGCCTCGGCGCGATTCGACTATCGTCTTATTCGGTGTGCGGAGCTCATCTCACTTTGTACCGCGAATTTATAGTATTCGGACTTGTATTAAAATTTTATCGAAAACTTAGACAACTGAGCGTCAGTGCAAGAACCTTGTTAAAGCAACTTATACATTTGTTATAAAGTCAGCGATATCTGTGCGCGATAGCGAGTGTCGAGAGTGGTCGTACAGCCTGTTCCTAGCCTTGGAAATTTGAGGATCCTGGCCATTTGAGACGAGCGGTCATTGAGCATCCACCACATTCAGCAGGGAACCAGTGGGACATCGTTCACACCAGAGAGTCACCAGCAGTAAGTTAAGTAGTTCAAGTAGATAGAACGCATGTAATTAGATATAAGTACCGGTTAATCAATCTGTACTCGTCTGCCATTGTAATTGTGGGCTACGACAGGTGTATCTTTTATAATTCTTCATACTCCCCAGCCAGAATAAGAACAATATTATTAAATGTCGCGTCTCACGACGTAATAGCCGCATTAAGTCTTTAGAAACTCTCAAAAACTCGTAAAAACTCTTTAAAAGTCTGAATAAGTCTTTAAAATTCTTATAAATGTCCGGATTTCGTACCATGATTTCAAGATTTAATAAAACTTTATAAGAGTTTCAATTGATTTACATTTTTTTATAAATTTATGTGAAACCTGATATTGGGTTTCTAAAATGTTCAGAAAAAAAATTGAAAAAATTGTTACAAGTAATTTTAATTGTTTTAAAGAGTTATACAGAGTTTCGAAGAGTAATCAAGTGTTGATAAGAGTTTTTAATAGTTTTAAACCGTTTTTGATTAGTATCAGCGCTCACCAAAAATCATGGTGAAAAAACTATATAGGCAACCATATGAACAATACATTAAAAAAAAATAAATGAAAAAAAAACTTAACACTTTCGCCAAAAAATCGAGTTTCCACAAAGTTTTATGAATTTTTTAAAACTCTTATTAAATCTTTAAAATGATTGATCAGCTGTACGAATTTCGTACATTTATAAGACTTATAAAGACTTTTTAAGACTTTATAAAACTTTATCATGAGAAAAATTTCCGTTGGGGAAGCAAGTATTGTTTTTTTCAATTAGCTTTTTTCAGAAAACTTGCCTTTTTTAGGATAATTTTGTGAATTGTACTATATTTTAAAAAGCATTAAAAATTGAAAAAAAAAACATTATGATGTCATTTATAAGAAACTAGCTAAAGCGCATTTTAGTATTGACCCGTCTTATAAGCACTTATAGTACTTTATGCAAGGGGCAACGAAACTTCACTAGTACTTTACGATACAAGGGCTATAAGTAACACTTGACGTCAGGGCGTGGAGCGCAGCGAGGGTTCTAACAGCTGCGCAGGAAAATGTCCCCTATACGGCCCGAGGATCGTACTACATTTTATTGCGCTCTAACCTAAAAATCGCAACTTTGCCGCTAGTATTAGACTCTTGTGCTATGCATAATATATTAATGTCCTAGGCCGCAAAAAACAGAAAAGTTACAGGGTACGTATAATTAGTAAACACGTGACATAAGGCTTTCTTTTTTCGTGGCATAGGCCTGTATACTATTTTTCATATACCATAGCCCAAAAATAGCTCTTCCCGTTTTGCGCAGCGGCCGAGAAGTAGTCACTTTCGGGCCACTGGTATGAAAAAATATTTTTTGCTTCAGAAGGTGTGTTACTGAAGCCAAAAAAATCTGAAAAATTTGAAGTTATATTTTTCAATGAGATAAAAAACAGAACAAAAGTTCAGATTGGTTATCGCATCTTATTACCCTATATAGAATACCAACATTTTTAATGATTTTATCTGAACAGCACTTAAAAAATCAGAAAAAATTCAAGCTTTTTTGAATTGTTAAAATGTACCTTCATAAATTTTTTAAAGTTTTTCCATCAGTAGAAAATACACATTTGTGGAGGGGGGGGGGGGAGGAGAGAAATGGGAGGATCTACAATTTTGGCTTTGGAACTCTTTCAATGTGTACTACATTAAACGAGCCATGCTTCATGATCTATATATTCATTATTTTTTACCTTCATTGCAAAGTAATATATTTTCTATTTCGTAACGCTTTTTAGTTGGAAATACTTTGAGTAAAACGTCAATAGGTGATCGGTGTTTATGTTGAAAACAATTGACTGATACGCTTGATGATAGCTCACTATAATTATTATCTTCTTGCATGTGGACGATTGGATTGCTCGGTGACTTGTGAATGACTGGAGAATAGTAGTATGATCCTGACGATATGCCATAAAATGAAGTATGAGTAGCAATATTATTGATGGAAACTGACATCTGTAAAAAAAATACAATTAATGCAATAGTAGTTTTAAGTTCTTTTAAAAATTGAATATATTTTATATCATTCAGATCGAGATACACTTTTAAATTTCGTTAACATGGTATACGTGACGTTCGAAACATGGTATATAAACGTGCAATAGTGCATGATCTTAGTTATTCAATGCTGAAAAATATCAAATGAAGCTTAGGGACTTTAGGCAAGTTAGGAAGAATGTATTATCAGATCTTATCTATAGCCTATATCAAAGATTCAATCAAAACTGAAAACCTATTTGAATTTTTCAAAATATGCAATCATCGTGTTCCTTACTTGATTCTCTTGTTACTTCTGGCAATTTTTATAATATTTTGAAACAACCGCCGTTGTGATGACTACCCAGTATTGATACTGACTATGAGGGCTTGTCTACTGATGAGTCAATTGATTGGTTCAGCAAACAACGTGAGTGAAACCAACTGCAGTTTGCGAGGATATTTCGGAATGGGTTGCAATAAATATATGATTGAACAAGGTTATTTGTAGTAGGAAAAGATGTAGCATTGTATTATGGTAGCAAAGTAATAAAAAGTTACAAATACTAGCTCAGGACGCCACTTCCCGTATCGCATGCAGATTCTGAATGTTAAATGCTAGGGACACGAGTCCACGACAAAGATCTAAATTAATTTTCTACGCGATTGAAATTACTGGAATGACCGCGATGGCTCGACAGTGTAGTGAGTGTAACGTTTGTAGAGTACTTATGTTTACACAGACTAGTCTTTTCCACGACGATGTCCTGGATGTCCTTCTCGAGGTCGGGACAGTAGCGATGGTGGTCAGACTGAAACGCCAAACAGCGATACACTGAAAACCCAAAAGTATAAAATTTGCTGTGAAACAGTAACACGTGCACAGTTTACACTATTCAAAAGTGTTTCGCGCGCGGACTATACTTTTTGAAAGTTTTTATTTGGAAAAAGTTAAAGAAGCTCAATTTACACTTTCAAGAGTGTTTTAAGCACAGATTACACTTTTTGGAAAATCATCACAGTAGAAAAAGTGTACTGAAAAAGTGTGTCTTACACTTTTTCGGTTATGACGATTTTCCAAAAAGTGAAACCTGCGCTCCTTGCACTTTTCCTAATAAAAAATTTCAAAAATCATAAACCGCGCTCGAAACACATCTGAGTACTTTAAACTACGTAAGTATTCCTATTTCACGGCAAATTTTCAGTGATCAGTTGTCGAAGTTGAGCTGTATTCGACACGAGATATGGTCGACTTGGGCTAGTCCAGCAAGGTGATTTGAAATTCCGAGTTTCACTAGGCAATTTTAATTCGGGTTTTTGAAAAAACACTGATTCTACTACACGGAAAATATCAAATAGTACAGTCTAAGAATGCTATAGTAAACCCAGCGACTGATGGCAATAGCAACTGCTACTAGATTTTTTGGTTTATACACTATTGTGATGGACTAGATATATTAGATCTCATTTTTATTCAACTGACTGAAAGGCCAACTTTACTAATCAGTAATAATAACGATGCGTACTAGAACCGCTCGAATATAGCGCTTTAGTAATGATCACTACGATAATTAATGCTGTGGACGATTATATATTTTCAGTTTAGCGAGTGTTAAGAACATCAAAATGAAGGTCGCCATACAGCTTTTTGGCAAAATAGTCAGTAGAAGTTTCAGAAAACTTAATTGAAATTTTGATATTTTGACTGGCTTCTATATCCCCTTAATCTTAGTTAAGGTGGTGCCGACGCCTCATTTTTTACCGATGGAACTCTAAAAATGTAAATTTAAATAAGGGGCCTTCCATTGATTACGTAAGGGTCTTTGGGGGGGAGGTGGGTATCAAAATTCCTTATTCACCATGTTGTGAGGGATAGGAAAACCACTTACGTGACGGGGGGTGGTTTGGAAAAATCGAAAAAAACCCTTACGTAATTAATGGAAGGCCCCTAACTTTTTTTCTAGACCGATTTTCGAAAAACGGCTCTGTGGAGCCCTCCGTATTATTGCTGTGAACAGCTGGACCAAATTTCAGCCAATTTCACGAGTCCCGGAAAACAGGATCAAAATTTTTTATCCTGCAAACAGTAGTCGAAAATTTCGATCCTGTTTTCCGAGAAAACTACCCGATTAAATTGGCTGAAATTTAGTTCAGTTATTCACAGCAACAATACAAAGGGCTCCACAAAGTCGTTTTTTGAAAATCAGCCTGAAAAAAAGTTATGAAAACATGCATTTTCTGTGTTCAGTCGGTAAAAATTGTGGCCTAGGCATCGTCTTAAGGTAGTATCTCACAATGTCTTAAGGTCACTCTACAATGAAATAAAAACATTTTGTCAAAACTTGACTTATGAATAAGCACTGTTTTGCAACTAAATCACAAATTTACATTAAAATATGTATGAAACAGGCAACTCTTGGTTAAAATCCTCGATATACTACTTAATCAGCCAAAAAATCTCAATTTTCTAAACTTTTGTTTTATTTTTCAGATTTTCACTAATTAATAGCTAATGAAGTGACATTCTGAAAAGTTTCACATACAGCTGAAGTATTTTTAATCTATTACAAAAAGTTTCGTTGATATCTCTCCATAGGTTTGATAAATATTCGATAAAATATAAATTTTTCCTGTTACCCACGTTAAGGTGATGCCTTGGCCACAATTTTTACCGGCCGAGCACAGAAAATGTATATTTTCGTAACTTTTTTTCCAGGCTGATTTTCGAAAAACAGCTTTTATCCTGCAAACAGTAATAAAAAATTTCGATCCTTTTTTCCGGAAAAACTACCCGATGAAATTGGCTGAAATTGGTGCAGTTATTCACAGCTACAGTACGGAGGGCTCCACAGAGCCGTTTTTCGAAAATCGGTCTAGTAAAACAGTTATTTCAATTTACATTTTTAATGCTCGGTCGGTCAAAATTAGGGCTTCGGCATCACCTTAACTGTAAAACTACATGCGAGAAAATGAACATTAGACGATATATTTGAAGTTACGTTGTTATACTGTTAAATTTGAAACACACGATAATTATGGAAATCAATTAAATGTGACAATTTAATTAGTTATTAATTAAATAATTATAAATAGCTATTTTAAATTCTTTACTTACAGATCGGTCAATTGGAGACAAATTACCAATTTCTTGATTATCTATGTTATTTTTTATTTTTTGCGGTCCGAATGGTTCATCTAATTTACGTATACTCAAGTTTTTTGGTTTACTCATATCATCTGATGCCGCGTCAGCAATTGATAAAACTGTCGCATTCGGCATTGAATTAACCGAAGCATAAGCTTCATTTTCATGATTTTGACGGTTGATACCGTGAATTTCACTTTTATTTTTTCTCAAAAAATTATTAAATTTTTTTTTATACTTTTTTGAAATATCCATTGCTTTTAAGTTAGATTTAATGCTAGATTTGGAGCATGTTGAAGAGCGAGAAGATGATCGAGATCGAGCCAAATTTTGATATTTTTCTCTTTCATCGTCTGCATTATCAGTGTTGATATTAGCTTCTTCAGAAACACTCTCTAATAAACATTTTACCGTTTTTGGAGCAGCTGAAAAATATTGTAACTTTATGTATCTTCTTAAGAATATGTCTTACGTGCATAAATTTTATCAAAAATTAATTTGCTATTACGAGGCTAAATTTAGAACATAAATTAAGTATATTGCATCTTAATATTAATGGATACTATAATTCGGCAATAATTTTTTAAGTAGCATAAGTTTTATATCAATCTATAAAGGTTCTTAGATTTTCAAAATATTGTAAAATAGTTATTTCAACCGTTACGTTAAATCAGTTACAACTCAACTAATTTGATTTCATACACTCCACAACGTTCCTTTTTTTCCCGATAGTTGTAACTCGACTAAAACAATTTTCGCGCGGCTCGATGGTTCTTATGGGACGGCCGCATTGAATTTACAGAGGGCGCTGATTATCGTTTAATCTTCAATAGTAAAAGTTGATTTTAAATTTAGCTTGTGGTTGCGTTTATGGCCAATGGTCCATTGAAACAACATACTACTAAGTTGAATCATACAATGACTTATATAGTACTCCAACATTAATTGTTTTGATGGAACTGACGGCTATGTACTCATCTTCGAAAAACCCCTTTTCGAGTCTTTCATAAAACCAATAACCGAGAGCAACTTATGGGGCCGAGCATTTTGCCCGAACTCGCGACCTTAACCATTTAAAAATATGACAAGCGAAAACAAGTTGTAGTCGATTTTTCGAGCCTTGGAAGACATTTTTCAAAAGTAATTCCGACTAATTATTGTCAAAAGGGTCTATACTTCAAAATGAAAACTGAAATCATGATATCAACGAGGTCGAGGAATTCTTATACCGTTGATTTTAATGTATCTTCACCAATAATTTACAAATAAGGAAATGAATTTCATGGTAATGTTTATGACAAAGATGTTTCTACTGCTCATGTGAAAAAATACGGTTGCACATATGGTTTGCTCGGAACGTATACCACCGTGAGTTTTGTAAATCAAATTATTATTTTTTACAACAATTATTTGATTCTTACTTTCTGTAGAAGTTTGATTGAATGTGATTGACTCCGGTAAACAAGGAATACCTGCGTATGGAAATTGCATTGAAATATCTTGAGATTCATTTTCTTCTTGTGCTTGCTGCCTTCTTAATGCCACCTGCAAAAGGAAACGGTTACATATATGTTTAAAACAGTACTGCTAAACTTTTGGAATGAACATTTTTAATTTCACTAGATGTTTTAAACGCGCTTCGCGCGTATCAACTTTTTATTCGGGGTTTGAGGTTAATTTAAGATTCACAAATAGTAATGAGTTTTAAACGCGCTTCGTGCGCGTCAATTTTTTCAGTCGTGTTTTGTGGTTAGTTAAAGATTCAGAAATAATTTAGAAATGGTACGTTTCAAACGCGCTTCGCGCGCGTCAAAGTTAAGACAGTTAGCAACGCAGGCGCTCGTATCGAGTCGGTTCACGTCAGGTGTCGTCATCAGTGTCAGCCAATCAGACGTCGTTTGACGATGCTTCACTTTGAGGTCCATCTCTTTTTTATAAGCAGAGATAAGTAGAGATCGTAACCACCAGAAGTAAAACGTTAACAGCAAATAATAAAACATTAAAAACTAAAAATAATTGCATTTGAACTTGTTTAAGCCTCGCGTTCTATATCCGTGGGATAGCGAACTGCTGAGAAAACAGATTTATAAAATTTGTTATCTGCTTCTGCTGCTGTCGTAACAAGTGCCTAAAAGGCGTCTTAGCGCACACGTCTTAGAATGCACGAGGGCTGGTGATAGTCAGTATGATTGCAAACAAAAAAGACATGAGTATCAGCTACGCCGGCCAGGAGTGTCAGCACGAGTGGCTTGTTTTGCACAAACTATGCGAAAAAAGCTGGGCACGTGTTGGATACAAAATTTTGTGCATAAATAACAAGCATGATGTTTCTCAAAAAACCAGAAATTTTACAACACAACAGTATTCAAAAACGCTTCTTACGCACTAAAAAGTTTGCGCAAAATAGTAATTTACGCAATAGTATAGCGGAAAATACCTTGTTTAACACTGCGTGCGCGAAACACGGGTTTTCTAACCTTAAATCGTCAAAATCCCTAGTTTCTCGCAAGCAGGGTTAGAAAGTATCGTTTGCAACTAGTCCGCGAGGAAGTTGATTCACCCAGGAGTCTTTGCACAAAAGCGTCAGAAAATCCTAGTTTCTTGCAAACAGAATTAAAAAATATCTTTGCACACACTTTTTAGAGTGTGCAAAATTCACTATACCTCATTTCGACTTAAATTTAAAGTATTTGGACCAACCAAAGCCCGTGAAAGGAGCTTCACTTATCGGTTCATTACTTTTTTATGAGTAAAAAAAACAAAATAAATAATAAATTAAAATAAAAATATTCATTCTTTACATTATTCCTTGAATTTGTTACTTTGTGTAAACAAACAAGACAATTGTACATAAAAAATGATTCACAATTAGCCTTAAGGCTTATAAGATTGAGCTAAACACAGATACCCTCATTTTTAAGTTCTACGAGATTATGAAAATTTGATGTAAGAATCTGCGACTTGTGAAAATGGGAAGACTTCTAAAGTCAATAAAGTAAAGACAAAGCAAAAGTTACCTGTGCTGCCATGACACGCTGCCTTTCTGCTATCAATGTACATTTTGCACAAACGCAATCTCTCCATCGGCAATATCTTTTGTGACCTTTCAGGGCCGACACAACACCATGATTTCTGCATCTAGCACATTTAGGAGTTCTTTGGTAACGTTCTGAATTAGATCGAAATAAAAATCCTGATATTGCCTGATGCGGTTGTCGCTGATGAGGCAAGCTCTCAATGTTAATCATTTTTGGTAAATTGTTCATTGCATTCATATTTTCTAACCAATTTTTAACCTTATGGAATGATAATATGAGATCAATAGCTATAATATTTCATTTCATAAAATTCAATTTTTACTCAAGTCCTCTTCGATTGCTAATGTCCAATGAGTTTTTAGGTATTTTCAGCTGCAAGTAAACAATTATTTTAATTTTTTTTTCATTTCGATTCTCATTGATTTGAGCATTACTATTAGCCATAACTTTTACGACAATGAGTATTTGCTATAAAATATGAATTAAAGTAATTTTTTTTTAGATCGAGTACTACACTATTATCTTAGCCAAAAAGCCGAGATAACAAACACACACACACACACACACACACACAAACACATACATACATACGGACATTTGTTGAGAATTCAATCAAGATTACAAATATGTAAACCAAATTCTCCTACAAGGTCTCGTTCGAAATCTCGTTTTTGAGCCTATCACAGAGCTTCCTCTATGAGAAAGCCAACGTAGATAATGCATACGAATGCGTAAGAATTGAATTAATAATAATTTAGCTTAAGCTTCGATAAAAAAAAA
>NW_019640879.1:2091-43609 GCF_000599845.2 Trichogramma pretiosum | reverse complement strand
TGATTTTCGATAAATATAGTGAATTTTGGATATGCGAAGAGTGTTTTAATCATAGAAGTTTCATTATAGATCATTTCGTAAAACTTCATATATTCTATTTTTTAAAGTGGATGTCCTGCGATAACCGTGACACTAAAAATTTCAAGAGAAAATCTAACAATTCGACAGATAAGCCGTGTTTGAAACTAGTAAAACTGAGCCAATGATTCTAAATAAAAGTACTTCTTTGAGCTGTTCAAAATATTTATTTATAATATTTTTGTTACTTTTGGTATTATTTATTGATTCGATATTAATAAGATATTAATAATTGTTTTAATTAAAATACAGAAAATGTTTTCCCACTCATTTGCTACATTCATTCCACCTTAATAATTATTTACATGATAAAAATGAACACGCATTGTGGATAAAATGCTCGGCCTTGTCGCTGGGCATTAAATGCGCGCCTACAGTGATCGCAACGCCGCCTGCCTGATGGGGGATAGAACTACTGCTCAAAACTGGCTTCGCAAAATCCTACGGATCCGACCCCCTATTTGATCTATATTCTCTGCTCACGTATCCCACGCGATTTCATAAGTAGAAAGAAAGTGAGAAATCATTCTAACGGAAATCGTCGTCGAATTGACACGTCTCTTTGTTCGAACCTATTTTTGTCATGAACAATTTCATACCGAAGCTATTATTGGAGTTTTCAAATTGTTTTTATATTTATATTGGTTTATTAAGTGACTCATTTAGAAACGACTATTTTAACAATGTGTTATTCAAAGGAAACAGTGTTAATACCAAGCGAGACGTTAAATATTTTATCGAGGTAAGTAAAAAACACCGAGATTTTTAATGAATTAAAAAATAATTACATTATCAGTACATAAATAATAAATGGATTTATGCAAACGAATCTTATTAGAATCTTTGAAACACGCTGCACACGAGTTAATTTTTCAATTAATGCTTTGAGGTTATAATTTGAGGATCAACTTTTGGTTTGCCGTTCCTTGATCACAAACCATCATCTTTACTTGTAGGCCAACATGTCCATAATAATTTTTTTTAATATTTCTGTCGATACCGAACCTTTTGAAAATCCGAAAAATATTGCTTGTTTCCAATTGGATTGAAGCCCCGATAACATTATAACTAAAACTTGCGTTGCTATGGCATTTGTACGGCCATATTCTCCTAAATCTTCAAATCCTTCGATGTAATCATCNAAGCCATGTTTGAAACTAGTAAAACTGAGCCAATGATTCTAAATAAAAGTACTTCTTTGAGCTGTTCAAAATATTTATTTATAATATTTTTGTTACTTTTGGTATTATTTATTGATTCGATATTAATAAGATATTAATAATTGCTTTAATTAAAATACAGAAAATGTTTTCCCACTCATTTGCTACATTCATTCCACCTTAATACCACATATAGCATGTTTATAAAATAATAGCACAGTATAATTATATCATAAAAAATGTGTTTTATTTATTTTCTTTGTTCATTCGACTTAAATAATTATTTACATGATAAAAATGAACACGCATTGTGGATAAAATGCTCGGCCTTGTCGCTGGGCATTTAAATACGCGCCTACAGTGATCGCAACGCCGCCTGCCTGATGGGGGATAGAACTACTGCTCAAAACTGGCTTCGCAAAATCCTACGGATCCGACCTTCTATTTGATCTATATTCTGTGGTATAACGAGAAGGATGATTACATCGAAGGATTTGAAGATTTAGGAGAATATGGCCGTACAAATGCCATACCAACGCAAGTTTTAGTTATAATGTTATCGGGGCTTCAATCTGTAATGTATCGCGCAGCGATTATATACGTGCCGCATAGCGACAATAGGGGACATGAGCTCCGCACTATGTTATCTGTACTGTACGACTGTGTGCTCTGTACAGTCAGTCGCTCACTGGAGCTTGCCTCGGCAATACACCACAATTGGAAACAAGCAATATTTTTCGGATTTTCAAAAGGTTCGGTATCGACAGAAATATTAAAAAAAATTATTATGGACATGTTGGACAAAATAGAAAATACTGGCCTACAAGTAAAGATGATGGTTTGTGATCAAGGAACGGCAAACCAAAAGTTGATCGCAAATTTTGAAATCTCTGAAGCTAGGCCATATATTTCAAAATTTGGTCCCTGTTCAAGTGTTGGCGAAACAACATGATGGACAATGACTTTCTGATTGGAGATAAGCAAGTTTCTTGGGAATGCATAAAGGAGCTACGCGATTTGGAAAGAGATAAGCCTTTACTAGAGCAGCACCGAAACTNGGTCGAAAAATTTTTTTTAATTTTGACGCCCCTCACCTGTTCAAGTGTTGGCGAAACAACAAGATGGACAATGACTTTCTGATTGGAGATAAGCAAGTTTCTTGGGAATGCATAAATGAGCTACGCGATTTGGAAAGAGATAAGCCTTCTAGAGCAGCACCGAAACTCAGCGATCGACATTTGAATCCAAACAACTTTCAAGAAATGAACGTGAAATTGGCGGTTCAAATTTTCAGTGCTTCTGTGTCTCGAGCAATGATTACAGGCTATCATTGCGGTGATTTGAAACACCCTCATTGCGAAGCGACAGCTGCATTTTTATGGTCAATGAACAAATTGTTCGATCACATTAATGCACGACATGCAAACGATGCGAATCCCGATCGACGTGGCTTATCTCAAAAAAATCCTGCTGTTAAAAACTCATTGCGAAATTTTATTCCGTGGCTAGAAAATATCGCAGTGGTTAGTAAACCTAGTCCTCCGTGTTTTAGAAATTTGATTCTAACGATTCAAGGAATTTTAGGTCTATGGGAGGAGAAGAAAAGAGAAGGACAATTTTATCTTCTCACGGGGAAACTAAACCAGGACCCGTTAGAAAATTATTTCGCTTTTATGCGTTATTTATCTGGCTGCAATACTCACCCCACGGCCATGAAGTTCAGATATAACCATCAGCACGGTACAATTATGAGCTTATTATTTCCTCTTCCTGGTGCGAATTGTAAACCGGACGATTGTATAAATTTATTATCTACTTTGTCGGAGATAAAATTGCAGAAAAACGCAGATAATATCGATCAGAAAGAAACCGACGACTACGTTGATAAAAAATTAAACGCATGGCTAATTAACGACTACGCTTACGCAGAAGTAGAGGATAGCCAAGCACCAAAGACAGATTTAGGTGATCAAGATCAACCGACTCTGTTGAGGTGCTCCATGAAGTATGTAGCTGGATATTTAGCTCATAAATGTCTCATAAAATTTCACTGCGAATCATGCCGATCGACTTTGATCCGCGAAAATCAAAACTTTGAAGCGAACGAGGATCTTCTAATATTTTGGAAGGCTTACAACGTTCCTCAAAAAGAATTGGGCAATTTGAAAGTTCCGACCGATGAGTTTTTTAATATTATAGTCGAGGCGTATACAATTATGCAGCAAGAATTTAATATACATATGCATGAATATAATCTCCGAGCAACGTTAATATCACTAATAGAGTCCGTGATTTTCGATAAATATAGTGAATTTTGGATATGCGAAGAGTGTTTTGATCATAGAAGTTTTATTATAGATCATTTCGTAAAACTTCATATATTCTATTTTTTTAAGTGGATGTCCTGCGATAACCGTGACACTAAAAATTTCAAGAGAAAATCTAACAATTCGACAGATAAGCCATGTTTGAAACTAGTAAAACTGAGCCAATGATTCTAAATAAAAGTACTTCTTTGATCTGTTCAAAATATTTATTTATAATATTTTTGTTACTTTTAGTATTATTTATTGATTCGATATTAATAAGATATTAATAATTGGTTTAATTAAACTACAGAAAATGTTTTCCCACTCATTTGCTACATTCATTCCACCTTAATAATTATTTACATGATAAAAATGAACACGCATTGTGGATAAAATGCTCGGCCTTGTCGCTGGGCATTTAAATGCGCGCCTACAGTGATCGCAACGCCGCCTGCCTGATGGGGGATAGAACTACTGCTCAAAACTGGCTTCGCAAAATCCTACGGACCCGACTATGGGATTGGCCAGACTCCGGCTGGCTCCGTAGATGGCTTCAGAGAGGGCGACGTCCCATACGTGGTCGCCAACGAGGTCGAGTTCCGTAGACCGCGAGAGTCGTTAAGGAAAGGAGGTGAGAAAGGAGTCGAAATAAATTCCAACCGAGCAACAAATATTGTTGGGATTGCCAAGGCAATATTTATTGCGGACTTAACGTGAGCGGTAGATACAATGGAGCGCGGACTGTAGCAAGCGGCTCGAGTGCAGTAAGAGTCGCTGCACTGCTGAGAGTCGAGAGACGAGTCAGCGAGCGGGCCGCGCTGCTGCCGGCCCCACTCGGCCGACACCAGCGCGACACGCAGCGCCGTGAACGGTAGGCTGTGGGAGGGAGTGAGCAGGCGAGCCGACGCCACACTGACCTTCTATTTGATCTATATTCTCTGGCTATAGCGTGTAGTCAGTATACGTTTCGACACCGAGTCTTTAACTTTCGGAAAAGGAAACTCTAAACGCAAAAAGGAATTTTTTGAGGCGACTAAAAAGAGAATCTACAAGTGCGTAAGTAAGCTTTTTTAACTTTTTAAGGTAAACGACTCAAATGTAGAGTTCGAGTCAAGTCGGAAAAACACGCGTATGGATTAAAGTTCGTATCTATAGAACCACGTGTATTATATAATAGGTTAGGTTATAGATAAAAAACCGCTGCCAATGTATTGGCAAGTAGCTTCCTCATACTTTTTCTTTAACTTCAAAATAATTTGGAAATATTAATATCATCTTTTCTAATTTTTTTCACAAAACAGTTTCAATCATAAATTATTTCTGTTTGTGGAATCAATTGCCAATGATCTTCTATTCTTTGATATATAATTATTATCGACTTTTTTTCACGATGACCTAACAATTAAGGTAGTTGCCTCAAAAAAAAAAATAGTTTTTGTACCATCGGCCCGAAAGTGACTACTTCTCAAAGTGACCACTGTGCAAAACGAGAAGAACGATTTTCGGACCACTGTGTATGAATAATAGTATACAGGCCAACGCCGCGAAAAAAGAAAGCCCCAGAGCACGTGTTATCGGCCTCGGCTTCGCCTCGGGCACTAATTACACGTACTCTGGAACTTTTATTATTTTCGCGGCCTATGGCAGTAATATACTATTGGCAATATTAATATCATTTTTTCTAATTTGTTCACAAAACAGATTGAATCATAAAAGAAAAAAAAAATTTCCCGAAAAAAAAAATATTTTTAAAAATCGTAAAAAAAATTTTTTTGTTCGTTTATCGCTCAATCAATTTTTCTGGCTTCATCCTTAATCCATCCATAAACAATGTTTTGACACATCATAAATTTTGGGTACTAAACAACACAAAACTAAGAAAAAGAAAAAAATCATAAAAACCAAATTTTAGTTTCAAAACGTAACTTTTCAAACTTACGGTGAATTTTTACGCTTTTTATCGTAAATCAAAGGTTAAAAGCTCTGCCTTAAAAAAAGTATTACTTTTATTCAAAAAAACCAGTTTGTTTTAGAACAAATATGACAAAACTAAAAAAAACATGAAAAAAAAAATTTTTTTCTCGAAAATCCCTCATAACTTTTTAAACACTTAACGCAGAACTAAAAATGATGTTTTGGCTTCTTCCTTACAACAAAACGAATAAAATGAGACATCTACAGTAACGATACGAACTACCGTCATCGAGATATCACTCTGCACAGACATACACACGTACATACACACGCGCACACACACACACACACATACATACATACCAACATGTGTCAGAAATTCGATCTAGTTTAAGAATATACACTCGGCAACAAAATTATCGCAACAAAAAAATTCATCGAAATTTTGTCAATTTTCAAATGCTTCTATCTTGGGCTAGATTTATCGTATCGACACGCTTTTTTTTAATTTCTTGGAAATTTTGTCCTCTTTAAATCCATATAAATTAAGATAAGATTCAAGTTAATATTGAGTTACCAGTAGTATTTGAGCGCGACACTAAAAATTACTGAAAAAAAATGACTGTTTGAACGTGTACCAGTAACACAGTAATTTTTCTATCGAAATCTAACATACACCATCGCAAAGTGCTCTTTTCAACGAGTAATTTAAAAAAAAAGGACCCCTCTACGATTTTTTTAACGCCCTGTAGGTCGTTTTGAAGATACCATTTAAAGTACGCAAAATCTCCCGTTTAGCTGAAATCAAGACGATTTTTTGGGCTTTTTGCGTACACAAACCGTACCTTCAAATCGACCTACAGGGCGTTAAAAAAATCGTAGAGAGGTCCTTTTTTTTTAAATTACTCGTTGAAAAGAGCACTTTGCGATGGTGTATGTTAGATTTCGATAGAAAAATTACTGTGTTACTGGTACACGTTCAAACAGTCATTTTTTTTCAGTAATTTTTAGTGTCGCGCTCAAATACTACTGGTAACTCAACATTAACTCGAATCTTATCTTAATTTATATGGATTTAAAGAGGACAAAATTTCCAAGAAATTAAAAAAAAAGCGTGTCGATACGATAAATCTAGCCTAAGATAGAAGCATTTGAAAATCGACTAAATTTCGATGAATTTTTTTGTTGCGATAATTTTGTTGCCGAGTGTATTAATATCATCTTTTCTAATTTTTTTCACAAAACAGTTTCAATCATAAATTATTTTTGTTTGTGCAATCAATTGCCAATGATCTTCTATTCTTTGATATATAATTATTATCGACTTTTTTTCACGATGACCTAACAATTAAGGTAGTTGCCTCAAAAAAAAAATAGTTTTTGTACCATCGGCCCGAAAGTGACTACTTCTCAAAGTGACCACTGTGCAAAACAAGAAGAACGATTTTCGGACCACTGTGTATGAATAATAGTATACAGGCCAACGCCGCGAAAAAAGAAAGCCCCAGAGCACGTGTTATCGGCCTCGGCTTCGCCTCTGGCACTAATTGCACGTACTCTGGAATTTTTATTATTTTCGCGGCCTATGGCAGTAATATACTATTGGCAATATTAATATAATTCTAATTCACTCATTTTCAAATAATTAATTAGTGCCAAACTACAATAATTTGGTTGGAAAAACGTTAAATTTATTAAATTTTTCCAATACAAGTAACGGTAAGACGATATTGGAATTCTGTAACCGACATCTGCATTAGTAGATATATTTTAGAATGAATTCGTATGTTAAGAATATTGATTGAGCTGATTTCAAATTCAACCGCCGTTACTATTCGATTCATTCTCTTTCGTTTTTTTTCTCGTGTTGGGCGGGTTGCATTAACCCGCCCAAGTTTATTTAACCATAGTTGAGTGTAATTAATTAAAATTGAGAAAGTGAATGCGAGGATTGTTTATAAAATATGATAATTTTGTGGATTCCAAACTCGGATTCCAACTTTTTTGTTAAATTTAACTATTTTTATGTGTGAGTAATCATATATAGCAACCCAAGATAGTAGGATATGGTATTGTTAGGTCTTGCAGTAGTCAAGATCAAAAAATCATGTTTTTTTTTATTAAATTTTCATTAAAATCAACATTATTTTTAAAATTGAGTTCCAGGGCCTATTGGATGAAACGAACTACACAGGGGTTCATCGGCCACGTGCTTTCGGATTGTACAGTTAAAAATTACATGTACTTTAAGGCAACAGCAGCTGTTTAAAAGTAAAAAAAAATTTTTCCAAGTGTTTTTTTTTTGTTTAATTTGTGCGTGTGTTAAATCGTGAATTACAGAAAAATGTGGGTGATGAATTCTGATAGTTTGAAGAGTTTACGAAATAGTGTCAATTGGGACATCGAAACCGAGAGAGAAAATTTTCGTCATCACCTCGCTGAATTAATAAGCGGTAATATGTTATCTCCAGATCTCGACGATTTGAAGGCAATTTTTTCAGCCGAAGAAATGCATTGGATTCTCGAGAATTCAGTCAACGATTGGCCTGGTCAACAAATCATTGAGTTCGTTGCCAAAGCCGGTTACAATTACGAGCCCGAAGTTGAAGAAATCGACATGAATGGCGAGCCTTGGCCGCAACGAGTAACACTCGTGCATCTCCACGCTATTTGTCGGAGAAAACAAGACGACGATCTGGTCGAAATATTCTTTGATAACCTGGATGATCAGCAACAAGCGGTGCAACTCGACGCCCGAGACAATGCGGGACGGACGCCGCTGGAGTGGGCAGTGGCAAATTATCAGTCCAAAACAGTAGAAGAACTCCTGCGTCGTGGTGCCGACGTATCTGGCTTCGTGTTTCCCAGCGAGACTCACTACGACGAGACGTTCCCCTCGCCAACGATTACCGACAACGAATCCAAACTCAAACTAGCTTGTCGTATTCTTGTCTGCCTCGATTGGTTGACAAGAAAATACTATAGATGGACGACCAACGATTTCCTGACGATCGTGAAATTTTTCGTCAAGCACGAGTTGTTCTTGGATTCCAAGGACTCAACGAGCCTCGAGGAGTTCACGAATCGAGCAAAAAATATAAAGATCAATAAGCATAATTCGATAAAATCGGTGTACGACTTGATCGCGTCCGAACCAGTGGAGGCTGCAAAGCTGATTTTGATCCAACACTCGCTGGACTTCCCGCCGATTCCGATTGAGATGTGTGAGATGCCCCTGTGCGAGATGATATCGAAAAGATTTTTTTTGAATTTGACAGTGTATCCTTTCTGGGAGTTGATGCACTATCGGCTGCCACTTGAGATTTGCGAAATTATCCTAGGTAAGTTGATGAACAAGGATTTATCAAGTATTATCTTGGCGGCTGCATATGAAGATAAATTTTAATAAAAGGAAGATCTATAAACGAATTTATAATTAATATTTGAAATACTTACACATGTAACAATTATAGATGAATTATCAATAAATAAACGTAACTTTAAGTATAAATTAATGAAAGTTTTAATTTAATTATCCTATTGAGGAGCGCGCTCGCGCTCGCTCTGGCAAGTATGGCAGAGAGAGCTGCGGCGTACGCGCTCTTCATATACGCGCTCTTCATATATTGGCGTTTTCCGCTGCCCGCGAAAATTCTTTTTCACTTTCATTTGAATTTGATAACAGATATCTTAATTCTGTAAAGTGCTATGGAATCCTGGATAAAAATGCAATCCAACGATACAAAAATGCGATTAAAAGAAAAATTCACTTCGCAAAAAACGTTCTTACCAAAAAGTGGTCAGACCAAAAAGAGTTTCAGACCATTTGCTGTGTTCACGTCATACACTCATACGTTGTTACACCGTCGATGTATATCATCGTGAACAATAATAATAATATATTTTCGTAAACTCATACATCGATACATACATACATACACATACACATGAGGTTTTTCTTCTCGTAGAGTATTACCTCGATTATTCGATATACCACGGTAGCCCAATTGAAGCTCTTGGTATGAATACTGACCCGGCGACGATGTTCTTCAAGGAAGTCGAGATGTTTTCATTACTTCGTTCATCCGGGTACCCTAATCGGTGCACCAAGTATCAATATCGACCCGGCGACGACTTTCTCCGAGGAAGTCGAACGGTTTTTGCTACTTCGCCCACCCGGGTGGCCGACGCGATGCACCAAGTAAAAATATCGACCCCGCGACGACTTTCTCCGAGGAAGTCGAACGGTTTTCGCTACTTCATCACCCCAGGTGGCCAACTCGATGCACCAAGTATAACTATCGACCCGGCGACGACTTTCTCCGAGGAAGTCGAACGGTTTTTGCTACTTCGCCCACCCGGGTGGCCGACGCGATGCACCAAGTAAAAATATCGACCCAGCGACGACTTTCTCCGAGGAAGTCGAACTGTTTTCGCTACTTCATCACCCCAGGTGGCCAACTCGATGCACCAAGTATGAATATAGACCTGGCGACGACTTTCTCCGAGGAAGTCGAACCATGGTTCAGGGGCCAGGGCAGTAGAACAGCCAACTTAACCTCAGAAGCGTTGCCCGGACCATGTGCACTGAAGAGCACTCGATGCGTAGTGGATCTGCACGACAGTACACACAGAGATTCGCTATCAGACCGTGAGAGAGTAAAGACGTGTCACAGAGAGTAGGAAGTTGCGAGTGAGAGAGGCAGCGTTGGCCTTGGACGGTACAGTAGTGGTTGTTCGTGGAGAAGCTGTGTGTCAGCGGTATTAGTTGGGTTGTTCGTTGGAAGCCGTGTGTGCAACGGTAGATCGTGGGGTAGTGTTCGTGGCGAGGCTGTGTTCGAGTCTTGGAATTCAGTGCGACGAGTGAAGTGTTGCGACGTGACGAGGCGATTCGCGAGTTGCTTGGAAGGAAGCAAGTCGAGCTAATCCGCTGTACAGCGACCTTCACGGGAGTGATTGTCCGAGGCATCGAAGTTAATAAAGTTAATAAAGAAACGAATATTTGTGTGCAAAAGTACATTTTGCGTAGTCCTTTCGCGACCCTCTCTCTCTCCCTCTTATTTTCAGCTTGGACTGCCGAAGTTCGCGGCGCACATGGTGGCGGCTCGACCCATTCTCAGGTAAGATACAAGGATAGGTTACCCGGAGAATCTGTGAAGAAATAATAGGATTGCAGGTAGAGCATGGGCTAAGGCCCAAAACCTCGCACGTCTCAATATGAAATTAATTTTTGAAACGCGATAAGGACCCAATTATTAAAAAAAAATTCGAAACAATAACTCATAGGAAATAAATAAGAAACTCGTTGGATTTTTCATTAATTTTTTTTTTATTTCAATTTAGAAAATTCCTAGCACATGATCATAAAAATGTCAAGTTTTTTCTTCGTCATTCAATCGTCGTCTTTTTGGCACTGGCGGTGTACTCAAATTCTCTTCGTCCTTTTCATGAATGATCAAAACCGCATGGTCTTGGACATATTTACTTTGTTGCGCCAGCAACGACTTCATCAGACTCTCTACAATCTTTTGATCCAACAAACGAAATAGATCCTCGTCGCTCATTTTTTCGGTAAAAATTCGACAAACAGTATATGACATATTCAATAAACAGTAATGCGACATGAAAAAATCGGCTGCGCATAATTCCAATTGTTGCCTCATCAAAATGTTTGCGATGTGTCTTTTCACCATGAGATTTACATAACTATTCGCGCGCGTACATTTTTTAGTCAGTTTCGAAAAAGTTTCTATTTTAACCGTAGATGTCACTTTATTAGGTTTCGACTCGAGTCAAAATTCAGTCGACCAATCAGAGGCCGAATAGATTGGCTTCACTTTCAGATCCATCATTATTTTAAGTGAGGAATGCTCTAAGCCATCCAACGATGGTATACGCCAATTCTTTATATTCTTTAAAATTGAGTAACCTTTATCGTAACTCATTTGGCAAATTTGATAAAGCGAAATGTCGTTGTTTAGCTTAATGTCATTTAATTTTGCAACTTCACGCTCACATGCATTGCTTATCTCTGGAAGAGTTTTATACTCGCCCACAAGTCTCGATTTCAATTTTTCTTTTTTTTTATGCAAATAATCTGCAGCTTCTTTTTTTATAAAAAATCCAAATCTCTCATAAAAGAAGAGCTGATCTACTACTATCATGTATTTCACCCAATCCCCTCCCCATACATTATTGTGAGGAATTAAATGGTCTATATCATTACCACGTACCATCTTCCAAAATGTTATCATTCTGAGTCTAGTTTTGAGATCTAGTATGTAGCCAGCTGACTGCAGTAATTTTATTACCTCGATAATGTTCAAAGTCAAAGGATAGTTTTTCAGTTCGATCGGTTTGAAATTCTCGTTCAAACTGTCGAGACTAGCGCCGTGTTCCAAGAGGGATTTGGTGAGGTCGCGGACATGAAAACGTGACACAGCCAACTGCAACTGACAAGGAGACCTTCTCACCTTCGGGTCATGGATTTGGCCCAAACTTTTTTTGGTGATTCAAGACAGTTAGAAAACATGCCCTGTTATGTTAGTTTATGTGAATATGCCCCAGAAGCCTTAGATAAAAAATAAAGGTCGAAATAATAAAAATAAGCGTATATAGTGCAATAAATATTCATTTCCTATCCTCAAACTATTTTTGTCACTTATTTTTAACACCTGGTTCTGTTTAGGTACTTGAAGTGTTAAATTAGTTAGTGAAAAGTGTTTTGATAAGAACTTGTCGGATCTCCAGTGCTTGCTAGATGCGGTCAACGTACTCTTGGATCCATTCATTGTTGCACCGCACTACACTAGTACATAATGCGATTCGAAGCGAATACAGTATCTAGGAATATACTACCCATAATTTTATTTAAAATATACGATAGGTTCGGTTAGAACTACGTGGACGAGTCTGGACTCGCACATTTTTTCGTGGTCTGCATGTCTGGCTGGTACACATCGTTGAGAAATTCCTCAAACCCAGATAGGATTTTGGGACGAAAACCTGTGATTCACCGCTACACTTGGCTCTGGGCAGCAGGGCCTACTTGCAGATGAGTGCAACCGGCAGATGGACTACTACTTTACGCAAGTCCTGACCAGGTCCGACTGACTTCAGACATCATGGCTATCATCATAATCAAAATAGTTATTACTGTTACTGGAATAATCATTGGAATTGAAATCGTCGTCAGACATCGTTCAGCACAATCACGCATCAATTACAAAATAATAAATCTTCTTCGCGAACGCAACACTATTGTCCTATTCCCTGTGTGCTCTTCCTGAAATGGAGAAGGCTAAGAATATATTATTTCACTGTCAACTGTTTCATTACGAGCCAGAACCTGAAGAGAAGAGTTACCAGAACTAGAAGATTTGGATGCCGATACGCTGGGCTTTGCCAACTGGACCAACAAGAATGTAGCTAAATTACCGCTAAAAAGAGGGACCGATCTAAATTTGTCTGACATAAAGGGATGAACACCTCTGCGCACAGTTTTCGACGGTTTCGACGCCGATGGCACGCTAGAGATATCCTTCAAAAACAACGGTGAATTCAATCAACTGGTGCAAGTTAATATCGTGGACAGGATGGGTAGCATACCTCGAGCTTACGCATCAACGCATCTGTCATAAGACCAATTAAGTCATAAGACAACAACGGCAGTAGAATCATTCGTCTGTGATAGTAGTTCATTGTCACGTGTAGCGGTGAATCACCTGTTTTCGTCCCAAAATCCTGTCTGGGTTTGAGGAATTTCTCGACGATGTGTTCCAGCCAGACATGCAGACCACGAAAAAATGTGTGAGTCCAGACTCGTCGATGTAGTTTTGGTCGAATCTGTCGTATATTTCAAAAAGCTTATGGGTCGCATATTTCTAGATGCTGTATTCGCTTCGGATCGTATCACGTACTGGTGTTGATGCAGCGATAGCCTGTCATTGATATCAACCTCGAGCTAGTCTTTCCAGCCGCTGCAACCCACAAATTCGATGATTCTAAACGCCTTATTCGGGTTTGAACGGAGTCCAAGAGAAGATACTCAATTTCTTCAGGCTGAAATATTTTTCGAAACATCGAGATACAAGAAAGTACACAAAAGCTGGCCAAGTCACGAAAACATCATAATTATAAAAACCTGAGCATTAATACATTCATTTAACTATGAATCTACACAAATAAATTCAAAAAATTTGAAAAAATACATTTGCTTCGATTTTTATTCAATTTTATTTATCAGAAATCTTTGAAAATTGTCCACCATAAGGCTTTTCTTATAATATCACTGTTGTTAAGAATCTGCTCCATGGTTTCGTCGCGGCTTCTATCCCGTCGACGATTTTCTTCCAACATGTCATCACTAGTGCCTCTAGACCGGTAGCTCCAGGGTTCTCGATGATCGCACTATTCAAGGGGTTATCCAGCATCACGTTTTGATCTAAGCTCATGTCGCTTGATGTTGCTCGATCTCCTGGACGGTGGTTTGAGTTTCGTTGCGGTGTTGCCGTTGGCGTGTTCCGGCCTCTGCCAAAACCAATATGTATCACTCATAAAAACTAACTTTTCTCTGATTGTGTGTTTTGCCGTTTTTTACTTTGTTGTTGTTTTCTGGGATTATCTCCACTCTGGTACGCACGCTTTCCACGGGGTACGGAATAAACGACAATGAATTTAACATTTCATTTGAAAAAGTTTTAACAGTAAACATAATTTTTATTCTCATACATTTTTTTCTTGCTTCGCACTGTAATAACTCATAGGAAGGAATTGTATATGAATAAAACAAAGTATTATTTTTGAGTAGATTACATGAGATTTATTTATTATAAAAAAATTATAAATCACAAAAAAATTGTTATTATAATTTTATTCTAATCTTAAGATGCAAAATAAAATTATTACTTAATTGCTATATTTAATTGCTATATATTCTTAGTACCACGTATAATATATTATATGATCTAAGTTGGCAGCGCCGCCTCGCGTGGTAAAACAGCGAGGTCTGTGGAGTCGAGCGGGGATCAGCTGATCGTTGACTCCAGTTCTTGACAACGCTGGTCTCGAGATTCATGAGAGAATGGCAGCGATATATATTTGAGTTGTTTCATTCAATTTTTCTAAATAATCGTAAAAGTATCGGTACGAAATAAGCTGTACATCACGGTACAGTTAAAATTTTTAAATTCCGATCACTGCACTAGAAAGCCGAGGAAAAATCCTATCAAAAAAGTCAATGAAAAAAGATTTTTTTTTTAGATTTTAGGTGCCTTTCCCCCCTTAAAAAAAGTAATTATATTTTTGAAATCAACATGTATGAAGTATCAATGAATATTTTTTTTTTAATTTTTCATTGCGTTTTTACTTAAAAATTTATCGTTTCAAAAAATACTACTTTTCAAAAGGCCGAAAACGCGCCGAAAGCGCTCGAAGCTGTGCTGGCTTAACGTGACGTACGTGACCGTGACGGTATACAAATTACATGCAGCAGCCGACTTACGTTATAAGTATGACGTCACAGTTATGCGGACCAATCAAAATCATTTGTGGAATTGAAAATAATTTTCAAATTTTTTTGATTTTTATTCTCTTATTAAAAATTACCTGACTGTTCAAAATTGTTTATTTTTTTACTCCCACATTCCTTAATACGTACATTTTACTATAACATAATTATTTAAATGATTTTTTTTTCATGCAGATACCCTATTGGAAATAGTATCATTATTTATTTTCATGCGTAATATTTTTTGGAATTTCAATTTTTTAATTTTTAACGTATAAAAAATGTAAATTTTCTTGTATCTAATACTTAAAAATAATAAATCATCTACAAGATTGTCAATGTCAAAGACACATCCTTACCACCAACGCGAATAGTTGATTTTGGCGAAATTTGCGGAATCATGGATCGGAAAAAAGAAGAAGCGAACTCCGCGAATAAGGCCTTCGACATTTTTCGTCAGCCGATTCTGCAGAATGGCGCCAAAAAGCGATCGACGGAAAAGTACGAGTTCCCGCCGGACATGAGTAGGCTGAGTTTTGGCAGAGGCCGGAATTAACACGCCAACGGCAACACCGCAACGAAACTCAAACCACCGTCCAGGAGATCGAGCAACATCAAGCGACATGATCTTGAAACACTACTTGGCCATACTTGGCCAGCTTTTGTGTACTTTCTTGTATCTCGATTTTCCGAAAAATATTTCAGCCTGAAGAAATTGAGTATCTCCTCTTGGACTCCGTTCAAACCCGAGTAAGGCGTTTAGAATCATCGAATTTGTGGGTTGCAGCGGCTGGAAAGACTAGCTCGAGGTTGATATCAATGACAGGCCATCGTAGCATGAACACCAGTTCGTGATACGATCCGAAGCAAATACAGCATCTAGAAATATGCGACCCATAAGTTTTTTGAAATATACGACAGATTCGACCAAAACTACATCGACGAGTCTGGACTCACACATTTTTTCGTGGTCTGCATGTCTGGCTGGTACACATCGTCGAGAAATTCCTCAAACCCAGACAGGATTTTGGGACGAAAACAGGTGATTCACCGCTACACGTGACAATGAACTACTATCACAGACGAATGATTCTACTGCCGTTGTTGTCTTATGACTTAATTGGTCTTATGACAGATGCGTTGATGCGTAAGCTCGAGGTATGCTACCCATCCTGTCCACGATATTAACTTGCACCAGTTGATTGAATTCACCGTTGTTTTTGAAGGATATCTCTAGCGTGCCATCGGCGTCGAAACCGTCGAAAACTGTGCGCAGAGGTGTTCATCCCTTTATGTCAGACAAATTTAGATCGGTCCCTCTTTTTAGCGGTAATTTAGCTACATTCTTGTTGGTCCAGTTGGCAAAGCCCAGCGTATCGGCATCCAAGTCTTCTAGTTCTGGTAACTCTTCTCTTCAGGTTCTGGCTCGTAATGAAACAGTTGACAGTGAAATAATATATTCTCAGCCTTCTCCATTTCAGGAAGAGCACACAGGGAATAGGACAATAGTGTTGCGTTCGCGAAGAAGATTTATTATTTTGTAATTCATGCGTGATTGTGCTGAACGATGTCTGACCACGATTTCAATTCCGATGATTATTCCAGTAACAGTAATAACTATTTTGATTATGATGATAGCCATGATGTCTGAAGTCTGTTGGACCTGGTCAGGACTTGCGTAAAATAGTAGTCCATCTGCCAGTTGCACTCATCTGCAAGTAGGCCCTGCTGCCCAGAGCCAAGTGTAGCGGTGAATCACAGGTTTTCGTCCCAAAATCCTATCTGGGTTTGAGGAATTTCTCAACGAAGTGTACCAGCCAGACATGCAGACCACGAAAAAATGTGCGAGTCCAGACTCGTCCACGTAGTTCTAACCGAACCTATCGTATATTTTAAATAAAATTATGGGTAGTATATTCCTAGATACTGTATTCGCTTCGAATCGCATTATGTACTAGTGTAGTGCGGTGCAACAATGAATGGATCCAAGAGTACGTTGACCGCATCCAGCAAGTTGCTCACCATGGCTTATTGAAACTGTGTCCGGCCAAATTTGTATACACTTTGCCATTAGAGGTATTGAATAATATCTCTTTCAAGTTTTTATTATCTTCTATCTTGAATCTACTGTGCAAAGAAGTTGACAAATTTTTGCTGCTCAAATTTGTAGATAGCGTGGTGGATTAAAATAATCGAGATCTATGTAAACAGGTTCTACAGTAATATGCAAAGAAATCGATACATCTTTGTTCGTCAGATGCGGATAGCGCCTCTTCTCAGCAAAAATTCAGTCGTGTCCGAGACAACAATGCTGGACAGATCAGTTTTACGCTTCAACAATTAAGCGACCTTGACGGGGTGGAAATTCGTCACAGCCAATTCAAGCGACGTCTACCCGTCCTCATTTCAGAGGTCGATTTTTTATGTCACTGATCTCGAAAAGTAGCTGCACTATTTAACCGTCCTTGGTAATTTCAATATATACTCTATTGAATATTAAGTGCAAAGGTGTAGGTAGGCAGGATATGTCTGTACGATTAATACGGTCCAGTATTGTCTTGCCACTGGTTGTATTTTCTCTTTATGGACTAATACTGTTTGGGTGCTGGAAAAGATAACACAAATTGAGTAATGGTATATGATACTGGCTAAATACTGACTTCCAGTATCTAGCCGAAAAACGCCGGGCATTGACTGTTTTGCCAATCATTAACAACGGAAGTTTTTCACTTCCATCCATATTGGCGCCAACAAGAATTGATACTCGCTCTTCACTGTGTCTACCATCAAAACATAGTTGATCTTTGAAATCGTACGTTTTTGATGGAAGGCACAAAACATTTCTTGGCTCGTATTCTTTTAAAATTTTATCGAGCGATGTCATCTAAGCCGCGGCCGATTCATAGTTTACACTACCACTTTCTCCGCATAATTTATTGAACTCAACATCATTTCGAATTATCGAAGTAAATTTATATGGTATCTAGACTCTAAATGCAAAATTTCATTTGAAATTATCAAAATTTCGAATTATGATATTGTTCGAATTATCGAGGTAAATTAACACTGAATTTACATCGAAAACGCTAAAAACAGAGCTTGAATTCGAATTATCGAGAATTTCAAATTATCCAAGTCTCTTTCGATCATCGCATCGGCAGTCGCGAGAAACACCGCGCGCGTCACAATTCCAGAAGGGCGCGATCTTTGCCGAGAGGAGAATCGACTTTGCCAACATGTACATGCTTGAGAATCAGTGCAAGAGTAAAAGTGAGTACTTAATATCTTCGTGCTCGGCTGCATCGAATCAAATGTTACTAATTTTTTTTATAATGATTCTCTAACGCGCATTATTAATTATTATTTCAAATAGATTTTGAGTGCCCATGTTAAATTCTAACGTTGTAAACTCCTTACTCGTGGTTTGTTGTCTCTCCATGAAAAAGCTGTATCTCAAGGAGTGTACAACGTTAGATTTTAACGTGGGTACTACCGTAAAAATCTAGTTGGAATTGTAACTAATTTTAATGTCGAATGAATTTTTAATTTCTAAATGCTCAAAGTAAAAAATACAATCTAAGAGGAATTAAATTAATTATGATTTTACTTGACATACACCATGTTATATTAGAAAGCATTATCAGATGATAAAAAAAATGATCAACAAGTATGTTTGGAATGCATCAATAAGTGATCAATTAATGGATATAAATAAGCTCAGTTTCATGATTTTATCGTTCAGTAAATCATATTATAGGAAATTTTAAACTCACGAACTACATTAAATTTTTATTTATGAACTAACGATTAAAAATTAAGATTTAATTCTTAATCGAAAACGTCCTTAATTAGTTACGTAATTAAGGGGATATAGAAGCTAGCTAAAATATTAAAGTTTCAATCTCGTTTTTTGAAATTTCTACTGAATATTTTGTCATTTGCGACTCTAAGAACATCCAAATGAAGCCTTTTCCATAGAGCCTTTTAAAGAAATATTCAGTAGAAGTTTCAAAAAATTGGATTGAAATTTTGATATTTTGGCTGAAATAATTTTAATTCAACACTTGTCAAATTACCGGTTGAAATTAAAAATTGAATTCAATCGGTTAATTCCAGCCTTGTTTAATTTTTCAATAAATTCAACGCAATGCTGCTTCAGTGTATACGATGCACAATCACGATTAATTTGTAATTTTTTTTTTTCAGCTTATCTCGAACACGACGAGGAGCTCCGCAAGGCTCGCGAGGGCTGCGACGTCGTCGAGGAGTGCCAGCTGCGCAATCTGGAATTTTTGAATCGCGAGCGCTGCTACGTGTTCCGCTGCCGAGTCGACGGCCGTGCCAACCTGAAGAGGCTCGAGCTAAGCTGCGTACCCCAGGTGAAAATAGTATGTAAGATCTGACTCCAGATCTGGCATCAGATCTGGTATAAGATCTGACAAATGTACACCAGATCTACCATCAGATCTGATACCAGATCTTGCATTCGATAATCGCCATCAGAACTTATATCAGATCTGACATCAGATCTAATGTCAGATCTGATGTGACTGTATTGCCTCTAATTAATTAAACAATAAGTTTATTAATAATTAAAATTTTATAATAAATCTTAATAATAAAAGTTGCTGAATCAATTTAAATTCACATTATCAGAAACCTAAATATTGTAGGAATTTTTCTTTAAGTTATTATCGATGTGATTATTAAAATATAACTAAATTTGTTATAAAATTTTAATTATTTATAAACTTATTGTTTAATTAATTAAAGGCAATACAGTCACTTCAGATCTGACATTAGATCTGATATCAGATCTGATATCAGTTCTGATGTCGATTATCGAATACAAGATCTGGTATCAGATCTGATGTCAGATCTGGCGTCAATTTGTCAGATCTTATACCAGATCTAATGCCAGATCTGGAGTCAGATCTTACATACTATTTTCACCTGGGACGCGTCGAGGCTCGCTCTGGGACAAGACGTTATGGAAGAAATATTTCATTCCTTTTTCTTTTTTAGTGGTTTTCAATTATTTGTGGTTTAAATTGTGTGCACGATTCATATACGACAATAAAGAACGCCTGAATTTTCAATAAACACGATATAATAAAAGTATAAGATAATAATCCGAGGCCCACGCAGCTCGACTCATAAAATTAGAGGTAATAATCTTGATTCTCGAACGAGATGTCCTGAATAAATACACACTGCACCGCGCGTGGCATGTAATCTTGACGTCGCGATTGTTTGTCATGATCGTACTCTTTTAACCGCGCGCGCGCGCGCCATTGAGGATTTAACGAGCCGAGAAATATTGTCGTGTCGTCGCAATTTGTGCTTATTTTGTCGGTTTATTATAAGCTCGGGCGAAGAAGAAGGGAAGAAGAAAGAAGCGAAAATATTGTATTATGCACGAGGCTGTGTGCGAGAGCGCATGTATAATGAAGGCGCGCGAGCGTCACCAAAAAGTTTATGAAATAAAAAGGAGAGAAAACACGGGAGAGTGCGCGAGTGAGACGCGAAGCGCGCGCTTAGCTACATGAATTTTCGTTGAATAGCCCAGTACGTGTGTGTGTGTGTATAGAGAAGAGTACATAGCCGTGCGCGAGGAGTTTAAGGGGATTTTACTCGCTTTGAGGCAAGCCTCACAAGGGACTTTCAAGAGGATAAGGCTTGAAATATCCTTACTGTCTGTGTCTTCTCGTCTCGCGTGGAAACACGACGACGACGACGTAGTGACGGAGGCACGGCAGCTCAATGAAAGAAGAGGTGACTCGTCATTGCATTTTAAAAGTTCTCCTGGGCTCGATGTCAAATGTCTCTCTCTCTCTCTCTCTCTCTTCGCGCTTGGTGCACGATATAGATATATGCGAGTTGGACTTAGAGAGAGAAAGAGAGAGAGAGAGAGAGAGAGTAGAAATAAAGTACAAAGGAGAGCGCGAAAATGGGAAAAAAGAAATGGGAGGAGGTTGAAATGATTTGCAATGCAAAAACGTAATTATATTTTCAAATTATAAAAATATGTATTCATTGTACATTTTTAAAAAAATCTGTCGATAATACGTTTTTGGCGTCTCTCAAAAGATCTTTTTGAAGTTCTTCATAAATTTGAATTGCAGAAACTGATAGTACCGTTTTTCCGAATGATTTCTATACCGACACAATATTTTGCCTCTCCTAAATCCTTTACATCAATTTCAGATCTTAACTTACAAGGAGACCACATGAGATGCGGGTCACCAAATGTCCTGATAATTTTTTTCTGGTCTCCTGGTACCTAATAATAAAGCCCCCTATGCTTAGTTTTATCCAATGGGCCTTAGAGCCCATTTTAAAAATCATTTTTTAGATTATTGAAAAATCTTTGTGATTTTCTAACTTGTAATAGGACATATTAAACGAAAAATTGCACAATGTACAAGTCTTAGAACTAGTCAAAGAATACATTTGAATTTTTTCAGAACTTTTAAGACGATTTCTAAGGCTTGTACATTGTGCAATTTTCCGTTTAATATGTCCTATTACAAGTTAGAAAATCACAAAGATTTTTCAATAATCTAGAAAATGATTTTTAAAATGGGCCCTAAGGCCCATTGGATCAAACTAAGCATAGGGGGCTTTATTATTAGATACCAGGAGACCAGAAAAAAATTTTCAGGACATTTGGTGACCCGCATCTCATGTGGTCTCCTTGTTAAATATTAGATCGTTCAATTTTATTTCATTATTGTACGCAATGAGCATGTCATCGACATATAATACAATTAACATTACATAAGTTTTATTTATGTCATAGTACAAACAGGGTTCGGTTTTTGAGGCTTTTAGATTGAATTTTTTAAGTAACTTGAAGTTGCAAGTATGATTTTTAAGTACGAATTTGAGTTTTACATCAAATTTTACATTAAAAACCATGATTCAACCATTTTCATCAAATTGTTAAAAAAAATTTTCTTACGTACAATTAAGTTGTTAATATTAATTATTGACTGAATATAGGGACACGATCGAAAATAGGGGCATATGGGTGATTGTCACGAAAAGGTCGTATTTGATGTCCCATCGTTTATACAGTTGAAAATTGCGACGTAACTTAAATATACAGAATAGTTATATATCAATTAGTTCTAACTTTTACATGTATAATTGAACATAAAAAAATGATAGTACGCCGACTGCAGCTTAGAAATAGTCGAAAATGTCTTTGTCGTCACGCGTCAAAATTTAAAAATTAGTCAAACATTTTAACCAAAAACTGAATTTTTGCATCGGCTTATTATTATAAATATGAATATTTACTCTTAAATATAAGTTTTTCTCAAATTTCTATGTGCAGCAATGATAAAAATTTTTTGACTATCTTTTTAGCAATTTAAAAACACAGAAAGCGTTCGATTTCGAGGCCCAATATAAGCAGGCGCTGCGCATGCTTTCAAACAGCGGTACGTTAACCTTTATCCGCGCGGTCGTTCGAACTTCGTTTGCATCGACAACCGATTTTTTCAGTGTTAGAACAAACGAAAACGACTTCGGTGTAAGTGCAAGTCTTTGTCGTCACGCAGTAAAAAGTAAGTTGAAATAATTTTCTTGGATGTTCTAAACTATCAGGAAAGTTGTGTTTTAGTGTTTTCTTTCGAAAAAGTGTACCATGGTGTATATTTACAATGAACCGTCAATATTGCCTCGTATATTGTTTTTGTCGTCACGCAAATTTGAAAATATAATCGCGATAGAAACCGTGGCATAATCTCGATTAGAAACCCGAGATAACCCTAGCTATTATGAGCACCTTATATCTCGCCAAACGGGGCCGAAACATGAATTTAGCATAGTCCTATAAAAAAGCCAGTGTGGTGCAATAATTGCCTCCTTGAGTCACACGTATCATAATCTACTTTTTTTTTGATTGATCAATTTTTGCGAAAGTATACTTAATTGAATTTAGTTAATTCGCGGTTAGGATAAATGAACATTTAATCATATAGGTTTTTGTTTACGTTTGACACCACTAGGTGGCGTCTGCCTGCGAGCGTCGCTCCTATAAGCAACCGAGCGCTGGTTAGCGTATATAGGCAATTAGCAGTTTGTTTCTGTCAGTTATCGTCGACCAGAAGAAGACGAATATCGTTTCAGAAACACCCTTAGAATGCGCTATCCGCGAATCAAAAGAAGAGGTTAATTTTGATCAACCCAATCTTTTAAAAGAAAATTTGTTTGTGGAGTATGGACACGGTGAAGTACTGTGTCGATTATTCATCGGGAATAATATTCCCAAACAAACAAATTTTCATTCAAACTGCCAAGGCGAGATAGAGGAAATCAAGGACGGTGAACTCCCAGATTTTGAAAATCTTCATGAAGACTTCGAAAGTTAAAAATTCGCAGTCAAGGAGCTAGTACTTGTATACAAATTTCCTGTTACCCACTTGTGAGTTCGATAAATTTATGTATACGCCACCTGTTGGCGATTCATGAACCTAAAAACTTGTTCGAAAGTATCTAGGAAGTTTCTTGGAAGTTTCACTGAAACTTTCGAAATAACCTTTCAGCAAACTTTCATAGAAACTTCTAAGAAAGTTTCCTAAAAGCTTCGATGAAACGTTTACTTATGACTCTATGAAACCATCCTTGCAATTTTTCAGAAAACTTTCAAGAAGCTTCCATGGAAAATTTCTGGAAAGTCTCCTGAAAGTTCCTTGAAAGTGTCTGTGAAGCTTTCTTTAAGCTTTTATTGAATCTTCTAGAATAGTTTCATAGAAGCATCCCTGGGAGAATTAGGGAAGCTTCCTGAAATTTTAAATGAAACTTTCAAAAAAGTAATTTGAGAAACATTTTTTGTAACCTCTCAGAAATCTTTCAGAAAGATTCCATGAAAACTTTTTTGGAAAGCACCCTGAAATTTTTTCGTAAATTTCCATAAAGTAATATACGCCCCTCGGGCGTATTACATATAAGCCATTTTTTTACGAATTTTTCTTTATTTTACCCTTTACTTTGATTAGCTGCCATCAAGTCATTTTTTGACTAAATCGGATCCGGTAGCCACAAATTTCTTCGTTTAAAGTGTATTTTTCACGAGGTCAATGCCGCGAGGGCCTAAGATGGTCTCAAAAAATTCTGCACAAGTATGTAATTGGGCATTTAGTTAGCTTAAACGACTTGACACACCCAACGGGTGTATATAAGTTTCAATACAAAAATTGTAATCTTGATTTTAGTCTTCAATTTTTAAATTTTTTAAAAGAATCGCTAATATAGGACGCGAATGAGAGAGCGAGGCTTACAAGCGTTATAATTTTCAAAATTCATGAATGAATACTTCTCGCTATGATTGAAACAATTCGTTTGCGCGTTAGCTATAGAAACTTATAAATTTAGATTGAAAATTGCCGAGTTGGTGCTTGTATCGCAGGAAAAATAATGTTATGAGCACGACGTAATGATTAATTTCTTAATTTTCTACTCAATATATTGTGTGCACTGTAGATCGGAGAGCCCACACGCATGAAATTGATTTATTCGCTACCAAATGAATGAAATGAAAATTCTCAATTGTTTCGATGTCGAGTAATCCTCTTTACCGCAATTTTACTTATTGAAATTTTAAAAACTATTAAAGTTGTAAATTCATAATGTAAAAATCTATTCTCAATTAGTTCACGATTTATTACACATTAAGCGATCGCCGATCGTCTTCTAACAGCAATAGAACGTTACTATCACATGAAAAAAGTAAAAAATCCGCGAGCTTGGCGCGAACAAATAACGTCGTCAGTTCGCGCATGAAGCTTGAAGTATAAATTTCAAAAAAACAATATTGTTATGCGTCAGAATGGAACAACGGCGAGTAAATTGATTTTGCTGAAATTTTCAGGGTCTGTTATAAATATTAACTGAAAGTTCTCTATTAAATATTCCTCTTCAGGTGTATTAGAACCGAAGATATGCCCACATAAAGGTTGAAAATTGACGTTCTATACATGTGCTATAGTATGTTTCGTAGGTAAAAACTGCTTGTTTGTATAACTCATAATCATGTAATGAGAAAAATATAAATCGCATTGTCAAGTGACTTTGAGTTTTAAAAATAATATAATAAGGAGTATTATAAAATATGCATTGCGCGCATAAAATATAACCTTAGATTTATTCTATTTGTGTAGTTTTTTAGAACGACAAAAAATGATACATTGAAACAAAAATGTAATATTTGCATAATTATAACGCCTTCGAGATGACCAGATCACATTTTATGCCCTCACTTTGTATTATTTTCATCGAAGGAAAATTCGATCGTTTTTATACCTACTAAATAATAATATTTAGTAATAAAGTAGCATAATACAAGCGCAATTAATTTTTAATGCGAACGCTTTGAAACTCCCATAAATGAAAGTGAACAATACGATTTTTCATATATATTACGTTTCAATAAATAAATGGGCTAAAACGATTTTTATTATTCAACTGCTGCGTGGCTTTTAAAATTATTTAGTTTCAATTCAAACTTTGAGCAGTGAAATCTTTATATACATTACTCTACAACAATAAAATGATAAAAGAACATAAGAAATTTTTGTTTTCCGAAAAATATTATTCTCCTGAAGCTTCTGCAAATTTTATTATTAAATCACTTCGTTTGGTTTTTATCGATCCTCTAATGAGTCAACCACTTAAGCTTTTTGGAAGATTTACTATTTTCAGCTGCGTAGGCTTCTATCTACTGAATATGGTAATTTCATTCGAAATGTATAATATATCACTAAAAGACAATACATTAAATTTTTAATTTCTATTCAGGTCCTCATTGCGTTATCTGGTTTGATAAACAAAAATGTGCCTGGCCACGAATTAGTGGAGGCTACTGTTTACAGTGGATTCTTATTATGTGTTCTTTCAATTTATGCTTTAAGCTTTGATGACAAGGTAAATGAGACTTCTATTAATAATTTAAAAAAATGACGTTGAAGAAAATATCTACACTAACTCTGAAATGAAAATTTAAAAAAAATATGCGTCAAAATTTTTAATTTAAACATGCGGTTACTATGTATCCGTAACAAAAACAGTTAATTGCGGCCAGCAGCATAATGATGGAGATATGGAAAGAATTTAGAGAAGAAGACGAAAGAAGTATTATAATAGAAAAATTAAGACAAGGTTTTACAATATCTATGTTGTATTCAGGTACTTTTTTTTCGTTTCGATGGTCGATCACTAAGAAAAAATGATTTCTTACCTCATTTTTTCGCAGTAATCATGTATACTATTTTTGTTGGATGCTCGTTACAACCAGAAGTAAAATATAGAGCAATCAGTTGGATTTCTGTCAACAAAACGATAGAAAAAGATTTGTTCTTTCCCATCTACTTTACCAAACAACTAAAAGACAATTATTATTTAGCATTATTTGTATTTGTCCTCGGTGGTTTGATGTTGGGTACAATACTCAGTATATTCAATTACTTCCAAACGACCCTTTGGAAGTTTATCGTAGCCTCATTACTACTCATTGGGTGATTTTCAGTTGTTCAAATATCTATCACAAATCTTTGCCTCGATTCTCAGAAACTTTTTTATTTAACATTTTTTACTAATTTTCATTTTAGAAATGATTTGAAACGAATTCAAAAAGAAATTGAATCCAGTTTTGTGCTTGTTACACATAAGAAAAAAGTGGCTATAATAAATAAAAAAATTCGTTGCAATATTTACAAACATCAAAAAACTATTGAGTTGAGTGCAATAAAAATGAAAACAATTTCGAGAAATTTTTATTGTCGCAAAATTTTTCTGTTTTAGACTTCTCAATGTGCTTCAACTTTTTGCTCAGCAAAAATATTTCATTGTCATAATTGTAATTATAATAGAGCTGACCTTGGCAGGATTTTGGGTGAGATAAAAATTTTATGTATAAATTTAATAATTTTTATTATTTAATATTTTATAACAACAATTTAAGTTCAGTTCTTGTATGTCATCTCTTACGATAAAAATTATGCCCTGAAAACTGTTGTGTGGATGATAGTAGCAATTTGCAATCTGTTCTACATTATTCATCCAGGTCAAGAATTAATAAATGCGAACAATAGACTGTGGGGTGGCTGGTAATTTTTAAAGTAAAAATTAAATTAAAATAATATTAAATATCCAAAAGAAATCACTCTTTTTCTTTCAGCTGCAATTGCAAGTGGTACATTTTCCCTGCCAAAGAAAGACAATTGATTCTTTTAATGATGATTCGAACTTCAAAACCATTCTTATTAACTGCTGGTCCAATAATACCTATGAGTTACGAAACTTCTGCGCGTGTAAGTGAGCTCGTCGTATTATAAGACACTTTTGGACCAACGGTTATTTAATATTTTACAGATTTTAAAACTAGTGATATCTTATTTTATGGCTTTGTATCAAATTTCACGGAAGCTTCTTTTTTAGGCTACCTCTCATTGTAACAGTAAAGGTATCAAATATCTTTGGTAGAAATGCTTCACATTTTTCAGCTAGTTTTTTTTACAAATATGCAACATTTGGCTAAAATTTGTTCAAAACCGTACTATAATTATTTTTACTTTGTCACTTGAAAATTTACAGATAAAAGTACTCGTCATCTAGCGGCAGATGTTTCAAATAGTATATTAATTGTCTTATTTTAATTTCGATTCAATCACTTTTATACTTCTATACTTACGGTCTCTCCGTTGTCGCGCTTAAACTTGTGCATGTAAAGAATTTTACCTGCAAAAAAGTGTGCGCCTCGCGACGAAGCTCGTCATCGTACTATATATACCAAAATCTCAGTGCACATAAACTCTCAACACTCTTTATAAATGGTTCTATCGAGTAGAGGCATTTCTTTCTTCTCTCGGCTCGGCCGGGGTATCTATAATGTACATTTATAGCCATATATAGAAGAGCTAGTGAGAGAAAGAGAGAGAGAGAGAGTGAAAGAGAGCCCGAGGCCTGTTAGGGGATTTTATTGGATATTCGATGCCCTGCAAAATCGCCCATCAAACGCCACCACCCCGTATCTATACTATGCGCTACGACCGCTACGATTTTAACTCTTGCCTCTCACTCTCTTTATATTCCCTCGCGTATTAGCACGTCCGTATATAATAGGTGAGCAGCAGCAGCAACAGTACAAGTGGTGGTGCACATGCAGCTCGCACCGGGACATAAATCACGTATTATATACACGCGTGATTTCTCGAACGCGAGAATAGACTCTGCTGCAGCCCGCCCGGAAATCTTTATTTCGTGTTTTAAGCGCGCGCGGGAGCCTCGAATCAATGGCTTTTTATAATGTATTTATGCGAGTCTCGGAGAGTCGTTGAATCCCCGGGAAATCACGAATTCAATGATTTTTTCCACGCGCGCTATGCGATTACATCGAGAGCTCGTTTCGCGAGTTCGCGCCCTTTTTTTCTCTTTCTCTACCTCTCGCACGTATTTTTATGGTGTGTGGCGCGACACGAGCCGAAAATGATGTTTTATACATCTATATACGTGCGCGTTATCAGTAATTGACAGCATCAATTTCATGAAAAAAAAAGGCAAAAACAAATATAACATGTAACTACGTAATCATCGCGTGTGAAACGAATAAATAAAGGGTTCATTTGTACACAACTGCCATGAGGCAATCTCTCGAACACGCAGAAGTGGACGAGCGTTAACAAGTACGTGTACACACGCGTTATAACGAAACACTGAAAAGTAATTGGACAGTATTTGATGGCGCCACTTGTATTACAGCAATTATAATATTGTTTTAAAAAAACTATAGCTCCTGTACAATTTCTCGCCACGATTTTAATCGCATATTTCTCTATGTAATAATATCAACAGTGTTTTCCAAAAATTATTAAACAATTCTTGCTCCCCAAAATGTCAAACACAAACTCCATTCACCTGAGCGAGCGTGAGCGAGCTTTTTTTGTTGTTTTTTTGTTGAGTAGTTCATTACAATTACATGATCTTAGAATAGAGAATCGATTTTTAAAAATGCCAAAAAACGATAAAAAACTAATGTTTCGTAAAAAAAAAACAAATCGATTCAGATAATAGTCTGTGTAGCTTGAGTAAAGATCGCCATTATATAAAAATTAAAAAAAAATGTGTAGCATTACATAAAAATTAATTTTAATAATTTTTTTTTATAATAATAATTTTAAAAAAAAATAAAAAAATAAAACAATAATTATAACACATATATTCTACGTTGTAAACTCTGCATGTACTGATTTATAGATTTATAATAATTGATAGGCATTGCTAATGATGCAACTCGAAAGGTACAAAAAACCAAAAAATATAAAATTTATTGAAAAAAAAAAAAAAAATTTGTTTTAATTAAAAAGAAATTGGCTCGCTTTAACCCGTTAACGCCGAGACGGACAGAATTTTTTTCTCTATTGTAGTCTGCAATTAAATCATCTTATCGGAACGAGAAAAATTTTTGAGTACTCATTTTCTATGTAAAATTTGATGTACTTTTTGAATATGGGTTTATAATTAACCTCTGATAAATATTAAAAAAGTTATAAACAATTTACTGCGAAAAAACACGATTTCGAATCTTGAAAAAAAACTTTGATTCAAATTTTTTTTACGAAAGTGACTTGACCTGTGGCCAATAATACCTAAAATTGTGGAATAATGACCTACAGTTTAAAGTACTGTAGGTGGGGTTTGAATATTCAATAAATTTTTTTTCTAATGTTGATCGTTTTCAAACAAAAAAGCACATTTTTTGGAACATTTGGTAAATTTCTTGGGAAAAGTGTATTTTTTGGAGTCTACCATTTTGAATATTTAAACCCCACCTACAGTACTTTAAACTGTTTTAAATTTGAATCAAAGTTTTTTTTCAAGATTCGTAATCGTGTTTTTTCACAGTAAATTGTTTATAACTTTTTTAATATTTATCAGAGGTTAATTATAAACCCATATTCAAAAAGTACATCAAATTTTACATAGAAAATGAGTACTCAAAAATTTTTCTCGCTCCGATAAGATGATTCAATTGTAGACTACAATAGAGAAAAAAATTCTGTCCGTTTCGGCGTTAACGGGTTAATGAAGGAGAAATGAATTTCAGTATTTTGTGCGTCCACCGTTAGTTTTTTAGAATGGGCAGAAAATTTGGAAGCGATCTTTTTTCTTTAGACGTCGAAAGCAGAAATTTTGACTAGAATTTTGGGGACAGAAAGCAAGAATTTTCGAAAGAATTGTTGACTTCACTGCTTAACATAGAAGCATTTGAAAATTGACAAAATTTCGATGAAACTTTTTTTTGCGATAATTTTGTTGAGTAGTACATAAAACTTTAGTGAAATTCTCGCATAAACCATAAATATTTCGCAAAAGATCAATCATTTAACGTGGAAACTCATCCGAAATATACATCAAGTTTCGCAAATTTTTTATAAGTTCCAAGTTACAAAAAGCAAAGTTTGGCGAGTCGTATGAACCAAAGTCGTATTAACTGTGCGGAATGCAGAAATTTACGCAAAATGCATATTAAGTTTCGCTAAACTTTTCAAATCAATAAGTCATAGACTATGAGCATAGAGCCCACTGAAACCAACGCTGACTACAAAAGGATTACCACTTTTGATCAATGTGGACAGATCGGTTTCTTTGCATTTAGTTTAGTTTCATTCAATTTTTTTGTCATCATAACATGTATACATCGGCTATGTTGCTATTGTCGATCTAAACATGTTGAACCAATTGCAAACTGCCCTCTACCTTCTCCCCCTTTAGGACATCTTAGCAGTTGATCTGATAACTGCTAAGTTACATTTTAAACTATGATTTGAGGATTACTTCTACACATATTCTTTTAATTTTTATATAATGGCGATCTTTACTCAAGCCACCAAGAATATTATTAACTATATAATAATATAATATTAATAATAAGAAATTTTATTATAATATTATTAATGCCTATGTACTTTTCATAGCTGTATGAGACATGAGATATAGAAAAAAATGAGAAATAAGACACAATTATTTTAAAATATTTCTTATTTTCATTTAAAATGTGAAATGACTCTTCTCTAGATCAAAATTACTCTTACTATTCAATGATTTTTAGATTTCTTAAAATATTTCTTACATGTTAGACCCACGAAAAAATTCAAATTTATATCTCTAAGTTATGTAAAATTTTTCAAATATCTTTTCTTAAATATCAAAGAAAAGATTAAAAGTCTAAAAATAACTGGTTGATTCTCCCGACTGATATATTTTATTATAATTTAATTAATGTACATTATTATTTTTACTTAAATAAAGAATAACTACATGCGCGCCGGAACCTCGGTATATTTCGATCATAGACTATGAGCATAGAGCCCACTTAAACCAACACTGAGTGCAAAAGGATGTACCGCTTTTGACCAATGTGGAGAGATCGGTTCGTTTGCATTCTTTTATTTTTTGAAGAAAGTAATCATGATTCTTAAAAGAGAAAATAGCGAACAAACCTTCTATTCGACATTTTGCACTTGTATCACATCTGAACGCTGCCTTCTTATCTATATAGGCCCACGACACACGATACGTTGTACGCGGCACATATTGCATAAAGATAAGGCCAGATGCCGAGGTGCGGCTAAGCTCCGACGCGCTCGCCTAGCAAAAACCGACCGACGGACGGCGTCGAAACTTTGATATTCGCGAGAGAAGACGAGGGTAAAAAGACGAGACTCGGTCGAGGGATGTTCTCTGCTGCTGCTGCTGCTGCTGCTGGCGCTCATGGAGCAAGAAAAAACTGCGGCAAAGTGGAAAAAAAGCTCGAGTCCGCAAAGTACTCGGCAAAACGTGTGTAGCGAAGCGTCATCCTTGAGCTTGGCGTACGGGCGGAGGATGAGGCAGAGACGAAGCGACTGAACTTAATAGCATTTCGTTTTTCCTTTTCCGAAAGCTCGCACACGGTCTGCACGTTGTCCAGCGCCAGCGCAGAAATAGTAAATACACACACACACGATGCACGCGCGCGCGGTGACTCAAGGCGAATCCTTTTTCGGCCGGGAATCGGAAAAATTCCTCGTACACACGAATAGTGTACCACTTTATCGAGACTTTTCGAGCTCATCACACATCTGGTACATTAGAGAAGAAAAAAAAGTCAATTTCATTCGACAAATTTTTCTTCCTCTCTCAATTTTCTTTTTGTTTTTTTATTCTTAAAAAATTTCATTTTTCCATTCGAACTCTCTATATATACAGCTTAAACATTCTGCCAAAAGTAAATATTCAATTTCTGTGTGCGCGCGCGTGAGTAATCCCGAGCCACGCTGTAAAACTTCAGTCTGTAATTCAAACCCTTTAAAGAAGTTCACTGCAGTGTAAGTGTGAAGTTTATAGAGGCAGGACTTTTAAAAAATTTCTAAAGAATCTCTTGTAAGAAAGAGAAAGAGAGAGAGAGAGAGAGAGAGAGAGAGAGAGAGAGAGAGAGGGAGAAAAAAAATCGTTCCTCGGCGAGCGCACTCGAGCAATGCGCGAGAGCGCAAAGAAAAACGTTTAGAGAGCTAGCCTAGGTGATAAAAAGGTGTAAAGGGAAAAAAGACGAGGGGGGAGAGAAAATGTGAATGAATCGTTGGGAATAAAAGAAAAAGTGCCGCTTGCCCGCAGTTACGGAAAACCAGGTGAGGGGGTGAACCGGAGCCGAGTAGTTCCCCTTCCATTCCCGACATTTCTCGAGATAACGAAAAATATGTCATGCATATTTATCATTCGCTTTTATGTATATGTATAGACTTACAGAGAGAGAGAGAGAGAGATATGGCCCTTCTCTTCGCGCAAAGTCCAATGCTGCGTCTGATAGATCCGCTATATACCTTATAGATCTGTGTCGCCCGACTATTTTTCCATAAAAGATCGCTTAATAATCGCATCTCTCTCTCTTTCTCTCGCAGTTACAGCGCATCCGACAAATATATACTCAAGAGGCAGACTGTGAAGTGCAAACTTATCGCTATGGTCATCTTGTACGATATCTTCTTTTACTCGCGCACACACGCACCCGCCTCACGTAGCGCGGGTGAACTTTTGCGCGCAGTAATGTAAATTGAGTTGTGCCAGACGTAACGGCCAATTCCCCTAGAGGCTTTCTTGTGCTCTCTTTGGCGTTGTTGTTGTTGCTGTTGTTGTTGGCTCCGTAGTTGTTGCTGTTGCTCGCCTATACATGTGCTGCGCAGCATTATCAACTCCCTTACATGCGAACGTGTCGGGTGCGCGCGACTGGTGATGTACTCGGACAGCTAGCTTTTCTGCGGCGCGCGCGAGTTTACGTATACATCCATCCGCGACAGGACGCATCGGACGCACCCCGTTCGCTCATGCATACACCGTGTACGTAATATAAATATAATACATAAAACTTGAGTACTATAATATTTTGGGTAGTGGCTACGAAAATGAGTTTTTTATTACAAATAACGAGTCAGACCACGTTTTTTGGTACTTGACTGTTCATAATTTTTGAACCGCTCGAGTCTTCAACTTGAAATTATATACAGACCTTTGTTATTAGATTACCTTATCGATTGAGATATCTATGAATAAAATCGAAGAGCGGTATACTTGTCGAAAAATCGAGTTAACTTTAAAGACAAGTTTCTCCGTGAAAATTAACTTTTTCTTGAAAAACCGATGCTACCATAAGAAAGAGCAGACAAAAATCTATCGGCTTACATTTGCGCAATATTTTTTCAGACCAAATTGCGTCGGCCACAGCGAGTTAGAATAGTTTTGATACATTAAAAAAGGCCCCGCGCGAGTGCACTGTCTTGTCGAGCGCAAAATACGTCATATATGGCACGTGATTCGAGCTCAAAGCTTTTTTTCTAGCTCTCGCGTCTGGCGATATACCATTGTTTGATTCTTTGAGTTCGCCGAGAAATGAGAGAGCGGTTGCAAGGTCGAGTCGCGATTTTTCTCCTTTTTTCTTCGTGAATCGAGATGCACGTTTTGTAACTTTTTATTTTTATTTTTAGATTCACGTGCTACCGGAGCATCGCACGAAATATTCTAATTCTCATTTTTCTCCGTTTAATCATTCTCCGAATCTCGAGCGATCTTGAATAATCTAAAGATTCAACGGGCTGGAATTGTGTACGCGATGCTACAGCCAAAAAAGTCGCTAAAGCTCACTGACGTTTTATTTATTTTTTTGTTTTGTTTCTTTTTTTTCACTCTTTTCTCGTCCGTCTTTCTCTCTTTGCTTCTTGCTAGACGATGATAATGGGTAAATAGTGTAGCGTCACGGAGCTACGAACTTTTTTACAAGACAGAAATCAATTAATTAATTACACAGGGTGTAAATGAAGAACGCGTAGCAGCTTCGTCCACTATGCAGAGCACGCAAGACAACGTTTTTTTCTTTTCATTTCTATATACTCATTTTCGCACTTTTACGCTGAGTCGCGTGCGTGCGAAAAAGTGAATAATGTCGTTGAGCTCGCGTGACAAGTATTAAATCATTCGCTATTATATGCGCACACTTGAAAACAGGTAGTCGCGAGTGAGTTTTTAATCGAAAAGTCATTACATTATCGTTGGGAAATCGTTGAAACTTGACGATAAATCCGCCTTCGCTACAGCGCCGAAGCCGCGATGGATATAAAGGCTCCCTTTAAAATCGAGTTAACGGAGCCATTAAAGGAATATTACACGCGTGTGTGAGCGCATCCGATCTGCCTCCCTCCTTTCATTATGCACCACACGTAATAAGGGAAAAAATCGCGCGGGTATCGATTGAAATCGCGATAGTCGAAGGAACAAAGGGAGGAAGGGAGAGAACGAAGCAGAAGCACGTAAAGGAGTTCAAACAAAAGTAATTTCGCTGATGCCATGCGTCGTGTTATACGTATGTAGTATCGCAAACTCGGTTACGTCGACGGACCATGTTCAACTGACTCTCGAGAAGATTGAGAAAAATTATTTACGAATGATAAGGCGCTGTAAAATTATTCAATAAAAAATAAATAATTCAACGATCTAGGTGTTTTTTCATCATTTTTCAAAAGTATTATGATACTCTTGAATTTATAATAAATCGAAATCTTCGTAAAACCTTTACAATTCAATTCTCGCTCGCGCTGCTCGATATTAGTTTACATTCGAATAACTTCGTTTTTCTCCCGGGCGTTCGCTCATTGTATTTTGCTGGCGCAACCAACAGAAATTTTCTATAATCGACATTTCTCTTTGTAAAGAAAGCTCATTTAAACCTCATTATAAATTCAATTATCGCTCTTGACTATTATTTCCCTCATCGTATTTCAATTTCATATTCAAGCTTTGAAGCTCGACTACGTTTCTTCTTCTTCTTTTACTTCTTTTTTTTCCACCTTTCATATTATTGCCTTTGTAAAGTTAATGAGAATGTTTTTTAAGGAGTTCAAGAATATATGTATATAAAACATAGTTTTTTTATAATGAATAATACAATAAAATACAATAATTCGTGCGAAAAAGTCTTCAACGTATTGTCCTCTTCCGCGTCTTTCGCGTCATCCGCATCTAGAACAAAGAACCCACAATTTAAAATTCACATAATTCTTCTTGAAAGTAATTTTCAGTATCATTGTTGATTGATTTCGTGCAAGCTTTAGGAATAATAACATCACGAAATTTCTGCAACATGTGAGTCATTTCATGTCAAGTCTCCAGCGGTGCGCGCGAGCGGACTTATTAAGCCAAACTGCTCAATTTGTAACTCGTCAGACAATCATCGAAATGCACCTAGAAAAAGTATGAGCCACATGATTTCGATGGAAAATTACCTCGGCTTTCTGATGGCGAGGACAGTTTTCCAAAAATTTTCCATTTTCCTTGCGAAAATTTCTGAATAACCTTCCAAGTCAAATATCTCAAAAAGGGCATTTTTAAGATTTTTCTAACTAGTCTGAATCGAAAACTGAGGAAATTTCCTATCGATATACAAGTTTTCAAAGAGTGGTATTGATTATTACATAAGAAAATACAGCGACGAACGTGTAAAATCGTGAGATTTGGCGCCGCGCGGGCCGAAAAGTCGCGTTTTTACACGTTCGTCGCTGTATTTCGCTAAATAATAATCAATAACACTCTTTGAAAACTTGCAATCGATAGGAAATTTCCTCAGCTTCCGATGCAGACTATTTAGAAAAATCTTAAAAAGGCCCTTTTTGAGATGTTCCATTGAAACCATTGTAAAATTAATGTAAAAATATCATATTTAATGGAATTTTTATCGCTCTTTTCAAATCTGTCATCAGATTTACGATATATGTAACCTTTTCAAAAATGCATTTGTTTATACAAGAAAAACGTGAATTTTGAACATTTGTCTTGAAAATGATCGTATTTTACACCACGATTACGCATTCGGATCGAATTAATAATTTAGATTATATATAATAAGTTAGGTAATAGATGAAATAATAGTAAGATAAGATAAAAGATAAAATGATAGATAAAATAATAGATAAGATACGACTAGATAAGATAAGAAATCACTTTTCTTTAAAATTTCTTTCTTTTTTTCAAAAGAAATTGAAAACAATTAAATGAAATTTTAAAATAATGTCTCATATCCTGTGAGTGTTGTCTTAAAATGAAATAGTATACGTTGCATTAAATATTTACCGGAAATTGTTCTCAATTCGCTTTTCCACTTATAAACCTAACTAGGCTTATATTCGTGGAAAATGTCATTCAAACACACGTTACATTCGATTTCTAGATTAGAAAGTGACTTATCCCATCGAGAACCGCGAAAGAAGATACATACAGTATATAGTATATTGTACACATAACTTAAGGCGGTAAAACACCGCAGAATTGTTTTAAAATGAAATTTCTTTTAGCTTAAAAAGTCCTTGAATATCTCAAAATTAAGGCTGTTCAGGGGTCTACCACGTGCTACTCATAATGAGATGTATAGTAGTACGGAATCTACTTTATAGAGTAAACCTCTAATTTAAAATTGAAAGTGAAAGTTTTATTAAAGGTCGATTGTACGGTGCAGGAATTACAGACTTCAGATTTTTTAATTTATTGAATCTTTGTGAATGAACAATTTTGATTCACACGAACAATTTTCAGTTAATTTCTAATTGTTTTTATGACGCCAGTTTTGCCAAACCACAGGTACAGTTCGCTGTGTTTATACCGAATGAAAATAATTGTTTGGGTGTTATTCGTTTTTACATCTAAAAGTGACTTCGATGTGTATAATATATGTATATCGCTTCTGTGGCATACGCACGAATTAAAATTCGCATTCTATACACTGGCTATGTCGTTGAAAATCTTAAAAAAAGAATATACGAGCTGGACCAAACCGACGCCACGACTATCATGATGATATTTGAAATTTACGCGTGAAAACGAATTCAAAGCCGAGCTTGTCTCTCCACGATGCTGTTCCGTCGAGACCCGGCGAGGGCAAGACGACTCGTGTTATTTTGCATTCGCTCGCATATTGTTTTATTATCAAGCAAAAGTATCGATGAATTAGCACTGCAATCATGCACTCATACTCGTGTATAGTAAGAAAAAAACCATTAATAAGATTGTTAAGCCTCGATCAACTCAATGTGTTACTTCGTATTTTATTTAATTATCTATAATAATTATCTATCACTTTTATTATCTATAAAAAGGCACATACATAGTATTAAAATTAAGTGTATTATTCAATAAATAATTTGACTTTCTTTATTTAATTTAATTTATCTTACTCGCATCAAGACTACATCAGGTAAGGGTGCCCAATTCTTACCCACACTGTGACTTCGTGGTACCTATAGCAATGCAGCCCAGTATTCTTAGTTAGATTTATGGGCCTTTTTTGTATGTTTTGATGGTAATTTTGAAATTTTTGTATCTACGATATTTTAAGTTTCGCGCCTGACATGACGGTATAAGGTATACGCCCACATTTTTTATCAGTTAGGCCCTAATTTCGGTCAAATTTGAATAAATTTTCTATACAGGATTGAAACTTGATATCTGATTTTGAATAATGTATTTCTTTTGAAGATGTTCGATTTATTCATCTAATTATTGAAAAAAATTTTCTTACTTACAATTAAGTTGTTAATATTAATTATTAACTAAATATAGGGACACGATCGAAAATAGGGGCATATGGGTGATTGTCACGAAAAAGTCGTATTTGATGTTCCGTCGTTTATACAGTTGAAAATTGCGACGTAACTTAAATATACAGAATAGTTATATATCAATTAGTTCTAACTTTTACATGTATAATGCGTGATTGTGCTGAACGATGTCAGACGACGATTTCAATTCCGATGATTATTCCAGTAACAGTAATAACTATTTTGATTATGATGATAGCCATGATGTCCGAAGTCTGTTGGACCTGGTCAGGACTTGCGTAAAGTAGTAGTCCATCTGCCGGTTGCACTCATCTGCAAGTAGGCCCTGCTGCCCAGAGCCAAGTGTAGCGGTGAATCACAGGTTTTCGTCCCAAAATCCTATCTGGGTTTGAGGAATTTCTCAACGATGTGTACCAGCCAGACATGCAGACCACGAAAAAATGTGCGAGTCCAGACTCATCCACGTAGTTCTAACCGAACCTATCGTATATTTCAAAAAGCTTATGGGTCGCATATTTCTAGATGCTGTATTCGCTTCGAATCGTATCACGTACTGGTGTTGATGCAGCGATAGCCTGTCATTGATATCAACCTCGAGCTAGACTTTGCAGCCGCTGCAACCCACAAATTCGATGATTCTAAACGCCTTACTCGGGTAGGAACGGAGTCCAAGAGAAGATACTCAATTTCTTCAGGCTGAAATATTTTTCGAAACATCGAGATACAAGAAAGTACACAAAAGCTGGCCAAGTCACGAAAACATCATAATTATACAAACCTGAGCATTAATACATTCATTTAACTATGAATCTACACAAATAAATTCAAAAAATTTGAAAAAATACATTTGCTTCGATTTTTATTCAATTTTATTTATCAAAAATCTTTGAAAATTGTCCACTATAAGGCTTTTCTTATAATATCACTGTTGTTAAGAATCCGCTCCATGGTTTCGTCGCGGCTTCTATTCCGTCGACGATTTTCTTCCAAGATAGTCATCACTAGTGCCTCCAGACCGGTAGCTCCAGGGTTCTCGATGATCGCACTATTCAAGGGGTTATTCAGCATCACGCTTTGATCTAAGCTCATGTCGCTTGATGTTGCTCGATCTTCTGGACGGTGGTTTGAGTTTCGTTGCGGTGTTGCCGTTGGTCGTTGCCGTTGGCCGTTGGCGTGTTCCGGCCTCTGCCAAAACTCATCCTACTCATGTCCGGCGGGAACTCGTACCTTTCCGTCGATCGCTTGTTGGCGCCATTCTGCAGAATCGGCTGACGAAAAATGTCGAAGGCCTTATCCGCGGAGTTCGCTGCTTTGTGTTTCCGATCCGATTCCGCAAATTTCGCCAAAATCAACTATTCGCGTTTGTGGTAATAGGTAAGGTTGCTCGTGAAATCCCACTTCTGATGTTAAATGATTTGATTAGGGTTTCAAATATACTTGAACGTACACGAGGCTTGCTTATAATTTAGATTTAATAATGGTTAAAACTCGCCATTGTCGCTATACGCTCTCGGTGTCCGCGAGACACCGCTGATCAATACGCACAGACCCTCGCCTGCTTGCAACTTGCGTTTAAATACACATCGTGTTACACAATAATCGAGGAGCGCGCTCGCGCTCGCTCTGGCAAGTATGGCAGAAAGAGCTGCGGCGTACACGCTCCTCATATACATCGCACTGGCGTTTTTCGCTGCCCGCGAAAACTCTTTTTCACTCTCATTTCGAGGAGCGCGCTCGCGCTCGCTCTGGCAAGTATGGCAGAAAGAGCTGCGGCGTACACGCTCCTCATATACATCGCACTGGCGTTTTTCGCTGCCCGCGAAAACTCTTTTTCACTCTCATTTGAATTTGATAACAGATATCTTAATTCTGTAAAGTGCTATGGAATCCTGGATGAAAATGCAATCCAACGACGTATAAAACATACCGAAAAAAGTTCATTTTCAACGAAATACGAGCGATTGAAAGAAAAATCCACTTCGCAAAAAACGTTCTTACCAAAAAGTGGTCAACCCAAAATGAGTTTCAGACCATTTGCTGTGCTCACGTCATGCGCTTATACGTTGTTATTACGCCGTCGATGTATATAATGTATATACACACCTCGATCCTCGAATACACACACACATACACATGAGGTTTTTTTTCTCGTGGAATATTATTGATCGATCAATTATTTCCGGTATACCCCGGTAGCCCACTCGAAGCTCTTGGTATGAATACCGACCCGGCGACGACTTTCTCCGAGGAAGTCGAACTGTTGTAGCTGCTTCGTGCACCCGGGTGGCCGACTAGGTGCACCAAGTATGAATATCGACCAGGCGACGACTTTCTCAGAAGAAGTCGAACCGCTTGTGCTATTTCCTTCACCAGGGTGGCCTACTAGGTAAACCAGGTATGAATATCTACCTGACGACGACTTCTCCGAGGAAGACGGAGTTTTTAATGTACATTTAAAATTCAGAAAAATAAGATCTTTACTTTGAAACAGTCAAATTTCATTTTTTACTCTAACGTCAAGAAATTATGCCTCTTGATGAAAAATGAAAAATATTTATGCTATTGATCTAGAATTTTACAAGCTATTATAAAACAGTGAGCTGGAATACATACTCAAATTTTATGACAATAGCTTGCATATTCTGGTTTAAACAGTGAAACAGAAAAATCTCATTTTTACTGTGACGACAAGAAATTGTACCTTTTTTTGAAAAATGAAAACTATTTATGCTATTGATCTAGAATTTTACAAGCTATTATAAAACAGTGAGTTGAAATACATACTCAAATTTTATGACCATAGCTTGCATATTCTGGTTTAAACAGTGAAACAGAAAGATCTCATTTTTTCTGTGACGACAAGAAATTGTACCTTTTTTTGAAAAATGAAAACTATTTATGCTATTGATCTAGAATTTTACAAGCTATTATAAAACAGAGAGTTGAAATACATACTCAAATTTTATGACAATAGCTTGCAAATTCTGGTTCAAACAGTAAAACAGAAAAATCTCATTTTTTACTGTGACGACAAGAAATTGAACCTTTTGTTGAAAAATGAAAACTATTTATGCTATTGATCAAGAATTTTACAAGCTATTATAAAATAGTTAGTTGGAATACATACCCAAAATTCATGATAATAGCTTGCAAATTCTGGTTTAAACAGTAAATTAGAAAAATCTCATTTTTTACTGTGACGACAAGAAATTGAACCTTTTGTTGAAAAATGAAAACTATTCTTGCTATTGTTCTAAAATTTTACTAGCTATTATAAAATAGTTAGTTGGAATACAAACCCAAAATTCATGATAATAGCTTGCAAATTCTGGTTTAAACAGTAAATTAGAAAAATCTCATTTTTTACTGTGACGACAAGAAATTGAACCTTTTGTTGAAAAATGAAAACTATTC
>NW_019640879.1:0-1902 GCF_000599845.2 Trichogramma pretiosum | reverse complement strand
TTGCCTACAGTAACCCCCCGCGTAAAAATTTTGAAGTGGTATTTAGATATTTTAAAAGTTGACGAAACTTATGTTCGGTGCACTTTTTTAAAATTTTCGTGAAATTCAATAAAATTTATTTTACAGACCCGCGCAAACACTAATACAAAAACCAAACCACGTACACATTTTTTATTAAAAATAAGCCTTTTTTAGCTCTGATGACACGCACAAACATACATCGCGTACGCTTACATCGGCACATACACGAATTCGTTTCGTGTCATTAGAGCTAAAAAAGGCTTATTTTTAATAAAAAATTTGTACGTGGTTTGGTTTTTGTATTAGTGTTCGCGCGAGTACAATTTTCCAGGAATACCCAGGTCAATCGATCAATCATGTATGACAGATTTATTATAATTGAAAACAACAGGAAATGACTTGAACATATTTTTCGAGATGAAACTATCGAGTTTCCATTGAAAAGATCCATGTGCACGTGCGTATTCGATAACGCCGAGGATCATACGAAAATCGATCAATCACGTATGACAGATTTATTGTATTTGGAAACAACAGCCAATGACTGGAACATATTTTTTGAGATAAAACTATAAGTTTTCATTAAAGAGATCGTCATGTACACGTGCGTATTCCATTACGACGAGGAGCATACGGAAATCAATCAATCACGTATGACAGATTTATTGTATTTGGAAACAACATGAAAAGACTGGAACGTATTTTTTGAGATAAAACTATACATCATCGGAATTGAATGATTATCCCGTTACTCTGTACATTAGAGTGGATCGAAAAACACATGTTTTTGAAAATCGCTTTGTAATAGTGTTCAAAGCTAACCCGCGTAAAAATCGAAACGATTTGCAATATATGCGCAATGTATCGGCGATTTATATTTGCAATAGATCGGCGACGTCTCGCCGAGTCAATCGCCGATATATTGCAACTATAGAGGCGTATGGACACCCGCGCATATATCGCAAATTCATTGCCCATATATTGCATAAAATTTTTAAATAACGAAAAAAACTATTTGAAATTATTATAATTTCTATTTTTTATTAAAAAAAAAATAATCTTAACGCAGGAATGAATTTGAAATTGAATTTAAAAACTGAACATTTTTTTAGGCGAACTACAGAATTTAAACCATTTATTTATTAAATATAAGTTTTATTCATAAACGAAAAAAATTAGTAATCGTCAAGAAATTACAGTATTTTAATTGAATACAGTGTTTCAATAGAAAGTTAAAACAACGAGAAACGAGGAAAAATTCATCTACGGGGATGACGCAACGAAGTGCACATGTTGTTGACGACGTTGGTAAAGTCAACAATGTCCAATGGGTATGTGCACTTGTATTTGACGTAGACTGAAAAGTATAATATTTTATTAAAATGATTGAATTATACATTTGTGATATTGATACTTACATTCAACGGCACTAAAAATGTCCACGGGTATCCCATTGTTTCGAAGAGATCGTCCTCGAGCGCACATATCTAACAAATTATGTTTGCCCACTAGTAGTCCAATCAATGAAAATCTGTCCCTATGTTAAAAAAAAAAAAATTCGCAACCAGAATTTTACGACGGATTCTTATTCTGGGTACCCTAAACAACTAATTTTCATAAAATGCCACTGTTTTTTGTTCCTGCGTTTTTGTTTATAAGCCTTTAAAAATGCAAAAAAGCATATAATAATTTTTAACTCGTAAAGTATAAAATTTACGATAAAATGTTTCAAACAAAAGTTGTAGGCATTTTCAAGACCTTTATTCTGGTATTTTTTTCATATTTTTTCGTCCATTTGTTTATTCTCTAGGTCGAAAAAACCTCTAAAAGTGGACGTTTTTACAATTGTTTATAATTATTTATTAAAACGTGCTACGGCAA